>NC_134690.1:307328003-307418003 GCF_050947455.1 Rhinoderma darwinii | reverse complement strand
TTAACGATTAATATTTCTGCTGGATCTCTAGTTCCTGTGTGCCACAATAGGAACTACAATTCATTGACCTCTAGTTTCTATTGCAGCGCAGGGGAGAAGAAAGAAGACAGAAGACTGCTGTAGGCGAGTAGAAGTATTTTTATTTTTTTTCATACTGGTTATGTTTTGTTTTGCAGGTTCCGCTGGACCATTTGGACAATGTCGTAGATTCATTGGATTACTTAGATGATCTACATTTTTTTTAAATAAAATGGTCAGAGGGTTATGTGTTGGAGTTTTTATTTTAATTAAAAAATAGTTTTTTATGTATTTTTTTTTTATATAGTTTATTACCGTCTTCGTAATAGCCGCTGTCTGACAGCATCTGTTACTAAGGCTGGGGCTTAGTGTTAGCCAGTAAAAAGGATAGCACCAACCTCCCATTATTACCCCAGTACCCACCGCTATCAGGGGTGCCAGGTACGATCCAGGACCCCACCATTTGAAGGTACCCGGCCGTCACTTCAGATGTTCAGGTATTGGATCGTACCCGGCAGTTCCCGGTCCCCCTGGCGGCGTTTGGTACCGGGGTAATAATGGGAGGTTGGTGCTAGCCTTTTTACTGGTTAACCGTAAGCCCCAGCCTTAGTAATGGATGCTGTCAATCAGATAGCGGCCGTTACACTGGCGGTAATAATGTATTAAAAAAACAGATGGACATAAGAATTTTTTTTTTATTGAAATAAAAACTCCCTCACACAACCCACTTTCACCATTTTATTTAAAAAAATAAATAAAAAAACATCGATCGTGAACGTAGTCCAATAAATCTACGGCGTAGTCCAAACGGTCCATTGGAACCAACCAGAAAAAGAAAATAGCTGTCTGACAGCATCCGTTACTAAGGCTGGTGCTTAGTGTTAGCCAGTAAAAAGGATAGCACCAACCTCCCATTATTACCCCAGTACCCACCGCTATCAGGGGTACCAGGAAGAGCCAGGTACGATCCAGGACCCGACCATCTGAAGGTACCTGGCCGTCACTTCAGATGTTCAGGTATTGAATCGTACCCGGCAGTTCCCGGCTTAGGGACGCTTAAAATTTGCCAGCCAGCCCTGGGTCGTTGGCTCCCTGCCCCACCGTTTTCTCTCGTAGGACTGCGGTCTACAACAGTCCAAGAACACGCTATTGACGTCAGCGGCCTAGCGCGATTATGTCACTGCATCATGCCATCCCTGAATTCAGCAGAAAGTCAGAATGTTCGGCTGGGGTTACTTGGATATATTTGGGGTGGGGGGGTGCCTTTCTATAGTTCGCCTCAGGCAGCAAAGGGGCTAGGTTCACCCTTGCTGACATCACTGGCCATGTATGGACAGTGATGTCAGAGGCTTCCCCATAGTCCCAGAGCAGAGCCTATACAAGGCCCTGACATCACTTTCCATATATGGGCAGCGATGTCAGGGGATTCCAGAGTCCCGGTGCAGTGCCTTTACTAGCGCTCTGCCCGGGACTCCGGCTCTTGGGAAGCCACAGGCATCGCTGTCCATATCGATGTCAGGGGATTCCACAGAGTTCCGGAGCAGAGCCTATACTAGCGGCACTGTGGGCCGCAGACAACAGCCTTAGGGGCCGCATGAGGCCCGGGGGCAGCGTGTTTGAGAGACCTGATCTAAACCCAGCCTAAAGGTGGTTTTACAATGCATTCAGAGAGTCTTTAGACCCCACAGTTTTTCCCCAATCATTCTGCACTCAATACCCCTTAATGACCAAATGAAAACAGAATGTTAATAATCTTTGCTAATTTAGTGAAAAGGAAAAACTAAAATATTGGATTGACATAAGTATTCAGACCCTTTACTCCGTAATTAGTTGAAATACCTTTGGAAGTTATAACAGTCTCCAGTCCCCTTGAGTATGATGCCACAAGGTTTGCACACATAAATTTGGAGATTTTCTGGCATTCTTCACTGCAGATCTTCTTAAGCTTTGTCAGGTTGGATGGGGACCGTCGGACAGCCATTTTCAGGTCTCTCCAGACGTGTTCAATTGGGTTCAAGTCAGGGCTCTGGCTGAGCCACTCAGACATTCACAGAGTTGCCATAAGCCACTTCTGTGTTGTCTTGGCTGTGTGCTTAGGGCCATTGTCTTGTTGGAAGGTGAACCTTCGGCCCAGTCTGACGTCCAGAGCACTTTGGATCAGGTTTTCATTAAGAATAGCTCTGTACTTTACATTGGTCACAGTTGAGGCAAAGATCAGTCTCCCTGTCCCAGCTGCTAAAAAACACCCCCACAGCATGATTCTGCCAGCACCATGCTTAACTGTAAGGATGGTGTTGGGCAGTGCCTGGTTTCTCCAGACGTGACGCCTAGAATTGAGGCCAGAAAGTTCAATGGTTTCATCAGACCACAGAATCTTGTTTCCCAGAGTCTGAGAGTCCTTTAGGTGCTTTTATTGCAAACTCCAGATGGACTTTCATGTGTCTTTTACTGAGTAGAGGCCCAGACTGGTGGAGTGCTGCAGTGATGGTCGACCTTCTGGAAGTTTCTCCCATCTGCACACAGGATCTTTGGAACTCAGCCAGAGTGACCATTGGGTTCTTGGTCACCTCTCTTACCATGGCCCTTCTCCACCGATTACTTAGTTTGTTGGGGTGGCCAACTCTAGGAAGACTCCTGGTTGTTCCAAACTTTTTCTATTCAAGAATTATGGAGGCCGCTGTGCACTTGGGAACACTCAGTGCAGGAGAATTTTTTTGTACCCTTCTCCAGATCTGTGCCTCCACACAATCCTGTCTCTCTGAGCTCTACAGGCAGTTCTTTCCTCCTCATGGCTTTGTTTTCACTCTGATAAGCATGGTCAGCTGCGAAACCTTATATAGAAAGGGGTGTGTCTTTCCAAATCATGGCCAATCAAATGAATTTACCGCAGGTGGACTCCAATCAAGGTTTAGAAACATTTCAAAGATTATCTAGGGAAATGGGAGGTCCCCATAGCTAAATTGCTAAATTTCAAGTGTCATAGCAAAGGGTCTGACTATGTCCATGAGAAATTTGAGGTTTTCATTTTTAATAAATTAGCAAAAATGTCTAAAATTCTGTTTTCACTTTGTCATTATGGGGTATTGAATGCAGAATGATGGGGAAAAACGTGATTTTTTTTTTTTACTACACAGACTCAACATAACAAAATGTGAAAAAAGTGAAAGTGTTTGAAGACTTTCCAAATACATTGTATATGGGCAGTTATCGCCCGTTTTTACCACCTTCAAAAAGGGGCGCCGATCAGTGCTCGTGCTCCCTTCAAATGGAGTAATGATCTTTTATTTTGTGGATGAACTATCGTTACTACGATCGTACGTCTCCATACATTTGCATCAAGTCAGCAACACATCTCCCTGTTTACATAGGGAGAAGTGCTGCCGACTAGTGACCATTTTTTTGGCTGCATAAAAAATGCGATTAGCAGATGAACGAGCATTTGCTCATTCACCGACTGGGATTTTTGCCCTTTTTACACAGGGCAATGATCGAAAATGCTTGTTCACCGAATCATTGGCCCGTGTCTTTATACTGATCAAATTTAAGTTGACCTGCGGTGCGTATTTTTTGTACTGCAGCATGTAATTTCCTGCTGTGGAAAGTGGACTGAATTGCAGCGTTTTTCAGAGGAGATGTCCCCATCTCCCAGCATTGAGGAAAAACCGCAAAATACGTGCCATTTTCTGCAGTAAAAAAGTTTTCTGTATCAATTCCGTTATCATCGATATTAGGCTAGATTCACACGAGTGTTTCCATTTTGCACCTGTCAAAAACGGACTCGTTTTTCATGCGTTGCAGTACCGTATGGCATCAGTTGTTGTCAGTATTGGTGCACATTTCTTTATTTTTTTTATTTTTTTCCTCTGCATTTCAAGGAAGTGGTTCGTGAATCACGGACAGCACACGAATGTGCGTCCATGTGCTGTCCATGATTTTCACACACCCATTGACTTCTTTTCATTTTAAATCTCTTTATTAAATTTTTTCATAGAAAAAACAGATCAAATCCGGAAAGATAATGTTCAATTACAACTTGTTGCAACAAATGAATGGTATAAGAATTATGTTCTAACATTAGACTAATAGAACAGTACATTCACTTTTCATCATAAAAAGACAGAAATGCAGTATATGACAAACGATACATAAATCAAAATGCTCCCGCATTTTGGAAAAACATCTATTCGAATAGACAAAGAAGCAGTTGAATTGTAGTATATTTGATTTTGCTATTCAAACTTTTAAGTACATGTGTGAGGAACATAACATACTTTGTAACTTACAGTTTTATATAACTTGAGGGGGAAAGAGGGAGGGTAGGAGGGGGGGGGCAAGAATGTAAGGGAATTGTATTTAGCGTGACTGTAACCTATAATATTATAAGGAAGTAAAGCCTCTAAAGCTTCTCCAGGCATTTCATATGTCTCTGAATTTCGGTTGATTTCTGGTATCCCAAAATGCCAATTTGTCTAAGCGAGATACATTATCAACTTTTGCCTTCCATTACTCTAACGAGGCAGGGTGTGTCGCTTTCCAATATTTGGATAAAAGCATACGAGCTGCCGACAAAAGATGTCTAGCTAGTTTAAAGTTAGACTTAGCACTCTGGGAGAACCAATGTAAAAGTGTTACTTCTTTGCTAAATTGCAAATCCGTTCTGCAAATATCATTAACCATTTTTAAGATATCTTTCCAAAAATTGGTGACTACTTTGCAGGACCACCACATATGTATATACATCTGGGTAAATATGATATATTCCATGCATTTTCTCATGGTCATATACCATCTTGTCAGGACCTTATAAGCATTTTCTTGTATGCGGATGCATCTTGAGTCTAATTTTGGTGCCATTATTATAGTTTTAATTGCACGACTGTGTACGCTTGTTCAAGGTCAGTCTCCCATGCCTTAATACAAGGTAAAAGATGTGCATCTATCGATCCATCGTACAGTAAGTATTTATAAGCAGTGGATCCAACTTTCCTACGGGTATTGCGTACCAAAGCTAAAGTTTCAAACCATGTCGGTATTCCATTCATGTTTTGGATTTTTAATGATAGCTCCTAACTGAGTTCGAATTTTATTGTACGTCATAAAGTTAAGTCTAGGTAGGTCCAAAGATTCACGTAGTTCCCGAAGAGAAGGCAGGACCCCCGAGTCTAACAGTGTCGTATATGGTCTTGCATTTGTCAATATTGAAGGTGGTATTGATTCGTTACCTATCACAGATGAAGTGCTTGGTAGGTCTCTAACTTGAAGTAGCGATGAGGGGAAGGCAACAAATCAGTGCGAAGTGTTGATGGATCTCCATGTTCGAAAGGTGGCACTCAGTAACACCTTTGTCGATATACCTGTGGTAGGAGGAGAGTCGCAATTTAACACCAAGGGTCTGAGTGGTAGAGAGGAGTTTGCCTCCTCCACCTGGACCCGAAGCATCTGATTGGGGTTTCTCAGCCAATCTAAGACTCTCCCTACCTGCACTGCCCTATAATGCAAAAAAGGATCTGGAAGTCCTATTCCACCAAGTCTATCTGATCTAGTAAGAGTCGTGAAAGCAATTCTAGGTTTTTTGGATCTCCATATAAAGGAGGTGAAAATTCTTCTCTCTGCTGTAAAAAAGGAGCTAGGGATGCAAATAGGATGAGTCTGAAAGAGGTCCAAAATTTTGGCGTAATAGATTTAAGTAAATTTTTCCATTCTATGAAAGAAGTAAAGGGAACATTCCACTGTTCAATAGATCTTGAAATATCTTTCAGCAAAGGGGTGTAATTAAGTTTATACAGGGATGTAGTATCCGCCTAAATATTCACTCCTACATAGCGAATTTTGTCTTGGGACCAATCAAAGGGGGAGTTTTCCGCCAAAGATTCCTTTTCTGCTGCAGGAAGGGAGATATTTAAAACCTCCGATTTTGTGTCATTAATTTTAAAATTCGATAAGTACCCAAAATGATTAAGGTTTTCAGATACGGAAGGGCTTGTGTTGAAATGGTCAAAATAATATAGTCGGCGAAAGCTGCTATCCTGTGGTTGTGGCCTTGAGGGTATGTGCACACGATAGCAGGCATTTACATGTGAAAAGACAGACTGTTTTCAAGAGAAAACAGCTGCCTCGTTTCACACGTAAATGCTCCTCCTCGTAATATACGAGGCGTCTGTGACGCTCTTAAATCTGGAGCTGCTCTTCATTGAGTTCAATGAAGAACGGCTCAAATTACGTTGCAAAGAAGTGCCCTGCACTTCTTTGCCGAGGCAGACAATTTACGCGTCGTCGTTTGACAGCTGTCAAACGAAGACGCGTAAATTACTGGTCGTCTGCACAGTACGTCGGCAAACTGATTCAAATGAATGGGCAGATGTTTGCCTACGTATTGTAGCCCTATTTTCATGTGTAAAACGAGCATAATACGCCTCGTTTACGCCTGAAAATAGGTCGTGTGAACCCAGCCTGACGTGTAATACCTTGTATCTGTGTTGATTCACGGATTTTCTGCAATAATTTCTCCAGGGTTAGAACAAAGAGTAGGGGGGATAAGGGACATCCCTGTCGTGTGCAATTTGCTATTTTAAATGACTGGGAAAATCTACCATTGATCGCTATTCTAGCTGAGGAACGTTGGTACGTCGTAAAGATTGCGTTCACAAACTGTAATGGTATTTTAAATTTAAGAAGGTTGGCTTTCATAAAGGGCCAAGAGATCCTGTCAAATGCTTTTTCAGCATCTGTCTCGAGCAAGATCGTGTTAATCTTATTGGTTTGTGCAAATTGGCTGAGGTTAACAATTTTGTATGTGTTTATCCTTCCCTTCTCTCATAGGGACAAATCCCACCTGGTCTGGATTAATAAGGTTATTCGGGAAAGGTTTTAAGCACATGGCTATTAGTTTAGCAAATCATTTTAAATCCAAATTTAGTAGGGATATGGGTCTACAAATATTGCATTTTGAGGAATATTTACCTTCTTTATGAATAATAGAAATGTTCGCTGATAGGGTCTGGGGCGAAAATGGGATTCCCTCTAGAGCAGGGGTCTCAAGCACGCGGCCCGCATGCGGCCCCTGGGGCTGTCATCTGCGGCTCGCGGGAACAGAGCCGCTAGTATTGGCTCTGCTCCGAGACTCTGGAATCCCTGACATCGCTGTCCACATATGAACAGCGATGTCTGGGGCTTCCCCAGAGCCGGAGTCCCGAGGAGAGCGCTGGTGTCTGCTCTGCTCCGGGACTCTGTGGAATTCACTGACATCGCTGTCCACATATGAACAGCGATGTCTGGGGCTTTCCCAGAGCTGGAGTCCCGAGCAGAGCGCTGGTGTCGGCTCTGCTCCGGGACTCTGTGGAATTCCCTGACATCGCTGCCCATATATGGACAGTGTGTCAGGGTCTTCCACAGAGCGGAGTCCCGGGCAGAGCGCTATTATCGGCTCTGCTCCGGGACTCTGGGGAAGCCTCTGACATCACTGTTCATACAGCGACAATGATGTCAGGGGCTTCCCAGAGCAGGAGTCCCAGTGATGTCAGGAGCACAGCTGGAGTCCCAGGAAGAGCCTACTAGCGCTCTGCCTGGGACTCCAGCTCTGGGCAAGCCCCTGACATCACTGGGGCAGCCTCTACAGAGGGCACTGGAGCAGCCTCTACAGAGGGCACTGGGGCAGCCTCTACAGAGGGCACTGGGGCAGGCTCTACAGAGGGCACTGGGGCAGGCTCTACAGAGGGCACTGGGGCAGCCTCTACAGAGGGCACTGTGGCAGCCTCTACAGAGGGCACTGTGGCAGCCTCTACAGAGGCCACTGTGGCGTTATCTACAAGTGGGTGTGTGACAGTATCTGAAGGACACTGGCATTATCTAGGGGTGTGTTGCATTATCTGCAGAGGGCACTGTGGCCTTATCTGCAGAGGGCACTGTGGCCTTATCTGCAGAGGGCACTGTGGCCTTATCTGCAGAGGGCACTGTGGCCTTATCTGCAGAGGGCACTGTGGCCTTATCTGCAGAGGGCACTGTGGCCTTATCTGCAGAGGGCACTGTGGCCTTATCTGCAGAGGGCACTGTGGCCTTATCTGCAGAGGGCACTGTGGCCTTATCTACAGAGGGCACTGTGGCCTTATCTACAGAGGGCACTGTGGCCTTATCTAGGGGTGTGTTGCATTATCCACAGAGGGCACTGCGGCAGCATCCACAGAGGGCACTGCGGCAGCATCCACAGAGGGCACTGCGGCAGCATCCACAGAGGGCACTGCGGCAGCATCTAAAAAGGGGCTGCCCAATCTTGACATGTGTGCTAACTGAGCCGCCGGACTGCATTTAGCGACACTTAAACTGGAAAGCTGGATTGTTGAAATAAGCACGTGGAGAAATATCTCAAATTTTAAACCTAGCGGTATTATTATAGTAATTGTAGTATTATTATTCTAGTAATGTAGTGTTATAGTAGTTCAAATAACTAATTGATTAACAATAATTTTGTATTGTCAAATTTGAAAGTAATGCGGCCCGTCAACTTCCCATTTTTTCTATATACGGCCCACTTACCCGGCCGAGTTTGAGACCCCTGCTCTAGAGCATTATTTAGGAGGTGAGATAAATAGGGGATCAGGGTATCTTGGAAGGTGAGGTAATAATGTGGAGGAAGCCCATCAGGACCCGGGGATTTCTTTTTTGGCATTTGTTTAAGTGTTATAAGAATTTCACTATTTGTAGATGGCACACATAATTTCTTGGCCTGATCGTCTGAAATACATGGCATAGGGATAGAATCTAGAAATTCAGTTGTAAGTTTTTCTTTGAGGAGTGAGGTTTCCACATCATCTTTGGAATTAAGATTGTATTAGCTATGATAAAAGTTATGGAATTCTGTAGCCATGGAATCTGTGTCCTGACACACAGATCCGTCTAATGCATTAATTTTGCCTATAAACTCCTTATTTTTCAGTTTCTTGATTTGTGCCATGAATTTTGTAGGTTTGTCACCATGTGCATAGTGCTTAAATTGCGAGGCTAAGTAGGATTTGGCGGATTTTATATTCAATAGATTCTTTAACTCCGACCTCAAAAAAGATGGTTCCTCTAAGTGTTGAATACTCCAACTGCTCTTTGCTAGGGTCTCTAGCTGTTTGATGTGATTTAATAAGTCAAGTTTTTGTTCTCTCTCTTTTTTTACATGGGATCCTAGCGCTATGAATTGTCCTCTAATGAATGCCTTGTGTGCCTCCCACAGTATCGGAGTTCCAATGTCCTTTTGGTCATTAGAGAAAAGCTCTATTAGCTTTTGATCTATAGAAGATACATGTTTATGTTTTTTAAAGGAGAGTTTCATTTACTCTCCAGTTAGTCTCTCCTAGGGAGACTTGATAGACACAAGGAGAACCCTATCGGGGAATGGTCTGAAAAGATATGCTATCCTATAAAAGGGAGTTTACAATACTGTAGAAAAGGATGTGTTAGAAGTAGATAATCTAATCTCTGATAAGAGCCATTTGGGTCAGAGTAATGTGTAAAGTCTTTCAAGTTTGGATTGAATGTTCTCATATGTCTATCAGACCCAAATCATGAATGCAACGTTTTAAATCACTCAGCGCCCTGAGAGAGATTGCAGATGTACCCTTAGATGTTTCCAATAATGGATCTAGAGCGATATTGAACCCCCCTCCCAATATAGTAATACCTTCTGCAAAGTCACAACATTTTTTTCACTGTAGATTTTAACCATTTAGTTTGTTCCAGGTTTGGAGCATACACATTTCCCAAGGTCACCATTTGTGTACCTATTCTACATTTCAGAAATATGAACCTACCATCACTATCTGTTTGTATGTCTTAAAATGAGAATGGTATGTGTTTAGAAATCCAAATGCTGACCCCCTTTGAGGATCCCGTGGGACATCACTATGGAACCAATTGTTAAAGTAACTGCGATTCATTGTGGGGATTTTTACCCTTCTGAAATGGGATTCCTGTAATAAGCCTATATCAACACGTTCATTTTTGAGGAAGGCAATTTTTTTTCCTCTCTTAGTTGGGGCATTCATACCTCTCATATTATATAAAAGAATCTTAATATCTGCCATGTTGTATAATTATTTGTGTGCATATGAAAGCATTTAGTGTGGTCCTTTAATCTTGTACATGACAAAACTATCCCTGAGTATTTCTTGGATGAATAGGATTGGGGAGGGTAATAGAAATTCTGGAGAGAGGGGTTAACTGAAAAACAAAAATATGAACCAAGAGGTATGCTTTGTATACTAGAAGAAATCATGCCTAGTTGGCATGATAACTGTGACATTATGTATGACATTAGTCATATGACTCCCATATTAAATCTTAACATTGGCCACTGTGGGCCTATTGGTTGTATATGCAAACAACAGTTATTCACAATAGCATAGTTGGAAATGGTAGTTCAGATATTAAACCGTGAGAAGTGAAAAACAATAAGAAGTATAAAGACAAAGGATACTTCTAAATTTAGGTTAACTGGTTCCCGACTGCTGGCTGTATTTTTACGGCCAGCGGTCATGGTCCTTAAAACCCGAGCCATAGACTTTTTACAGCTCGGGTTTTAACTTACTGCCCGCGCGATTGGGCAGCTGAATGTCGGGTCTTGGGCTGTCAGTGACTGCCGGGGACCCTGAGGAGAAGATAGAAGCAGCTTTCGTTGCTTCTGTCTTCTCCAATGTCTATTTACACAGCGCTCAATGAACGCTGTGTATAGGAATAGAGACAGCAGCAGCGGCCGCACCGCTGTCTCTATTCCTCCCAGTGGTCATGTGATTGGTCACATGATCGCCGGGTGCCGTTACTGACAGACTGCTGCTGGGTCTAACTAGACCCAGCACAGCCCTATTAGTGACAATAGTCACTATGAGAGGGCTGATTTCCTCTGTAACTGGGGCTGCTGTGCAGTCCACAGTCAGTTACAGTGGAAAAACATGGTGTAAAAGAAAGAAAATATATATATAAAGTTCCCCAAAGGTCTTTTTTGACCTTTGAGGGACAGACCATAGTAATAAAAAAATAGTAAAGTGAAGTGCAAAAAAAAATAAAAAATAAATACACATAAAATACCTACCCCAAAAAAAAACGTTCCCCCCGCCAATCATTGTTGTAATGCTAGCGCTGACCCAATTACCCTAATATAGACATGTAATATATTCAAATTTACGGTAGACAATGACTATCACAAATAAAAGGTCTATTTTAGGGTAAAACTTTGTTATTACCAAAAAAAGGTGTGTATAAAAACGATACAAAAAGATACCTGCATTGTCTACGGAAAAAACGTCGCAAAAATCACGTCGTTATCCCAACAAATAAAAAAGTAATAGCCATTTAACTAACACGTGCTAAAAATGCCTAAACGGTGTCTGGTACTGAAGGCGCAAAATAGCCCGGTCCTGAACTGGTTAATCAGGAACCGTTCTTTAGTTATCATCAGGAAGTAGCCTTTTCGGTGTTAATTTGCCTGTACTTCTCTTAGGCCGGATTTACACAAGCGTGTGCATTTTGCGCGCGCAAAAGGTACTTAAAAGCTCCGTGTGTCAGCAGCGTATGATGCGTGGCTGTGTGATTTTTGCGCAGCCGCCATCAGTATGACACTCTGTATGTTTGTAAACAGAAAAGCACGTGGTGCTTTTCTGTTTTCATTCATACTTTTTACTGCTGTTGCGCGAATCACGCACGTCACACGGAAGTGCTTCCGTGTGCTGCGCGTGATTTTCACGCACTCATTGACTTCAATGGGTGCGTGATGCGCGAACAAAGCACAAGTACCGGACATGTCGTGAGTTTTACGCAGCGGACACACGCTACGTGAAACTCACGGACAGTCTGCACGGCCCCATAGACTAACATAGGTCCGTGCGAGGCGTGTGAAAATCACGCGCGTTGCACGGACGTATATCGCATTCGCCTAAATACACCGTGTTCCAAATTATTATGCACATTGGATTTGAGTGTCATAAACATTTAATTATTCGTTTTTCAATTAAACTCATGGATGGTATTGTGTCTTAGGGCTCTTTGGATCATTGTAATCAATCTCAGACACCTGTGATAATCAGTTTGCCAGGTGTGCCCAATCAAAGGAAAACTACTTAAGAAGGACGTTCCACATTATTAAGCAGGCCACAGGTTTCAAGCAATATGGGAAAGAAAAAGGATCCCTCTGCTCCCGAAAAGCGTGAAATAGTGCAATACCTTGGACAAGGTATGAAAACATTGGATATTTCAAGAAAACTTAAGCGTGATCATCGTACTGTGAAAAGATTTGTGGCTGATTCAGAGCACAGACGGGTTCGTTCAGATAAAGGCATAATGAGGAAGGTTTCTGCCAGACAAATTAATAGGATTAGGAGAGCAGCGGCTAAAATGCCATTGCAAAGCAGCAAACAGGTATTTGAAGCCTCTGGAGACCCGCTACCCTCAAGGTGTAGGATCCTCCAGAGGTTTGCAAGTGTGCATAAAGCTGTTATTTGGCCACCCCTAAACAATGCTCACAAGCAGAAACGGTTGCAGTGGGCTCAGAAATACATGAAGACTAATTTTCAAACCGTGTTGTTTACTGATGAGTGCCGTGCAACCCTGGATGGTCCAGATGGATGGAGTAGTGGATAGTTCGTGAATGGCCACCATGTCCCAACAAGGCTGCGACGTCTGCAAGGAGGTGGCAGAGTCATGTTTTGGGCTGAAATCATGGGGAGAGAGCTGGTAGGCCCCTTTAGGGTCCCTGACGGTGTGAAAATGACCTCTGCAAAGTACGTAGAGTTTATGACTGCCCACTTTCTTCCGTGGTACAAAAAGAAGAACCGTGCCTTCCGTAGCAAAATTATCTTCATGCATGACAATGCACCATCTCATGCTGCAAAGAATATCTCTGTGTCATTGGCTGCTATGGGCATAAAAGGAGAGAAACTCATGGTGTGGCCCCCATGTTTCGCTGACCTCAACCCTATTGAGAACCTTCGGAGCATCCTCAAGCAAAATATCTATGAGGGGGGGAGGCAGTTCACATCAAAACAGAAGCTCTGGGAGGCTATTCTGACATCCTGCAAAGATATTCAAGCAGAAACTGTCCAAATACTTACAAATTCAATGGATGCAAGAATTGTGAAGGTGATCTCAAAGAAGGGGTCCTATGTTAACATGTAACTTGGCCTGCTAAGTTTTTTTTGATTGAAAGAGCTTTTGATTTCTGTAAATATGACCTCCTGATGCTGCAAATTCAACAAATTACCATTTTAGTTCTCTTTACAACCTTTAAAATGTTTTGATCTCTGTTGTGCATAATAATTTGAAACCGTGCATTTTGAGTTTTTTACTTCTAAAAAAAAAACTTATTAGGAGATTTGTTCAATAAAATTTGCATTATACTCCAACGGTTGGTGGCTTGAAGATTATACGGACTGTCATTTGCATCGACTATTTAGGAAAATCATTGAAAAATAACATTTGCATAATAATTTGGAATGCGGTGTAAGCCCTTAGACTTAGTGTTGCCATCCGAAGTTACTCTGGTTCACGGCGTAGGAGGTGGAGTGAGTGGAAGGCATGACATGTCCTGAACAATGGACCAATCCTGTATTTGAATGTGTTGTAACTCTAGATTTTCCATTAGTCCTTCCAGATCTGTATGGTGACGGATGAGATATCTTTTCCCCTCCACCGTCGTGGTGAGACCGAAAGGAAATAGCCATCTGTACAGGATATTTCTTGAACGAAGGACATCCGTAAGCGGTTTTAAGAGGCGCCTCTTATTCAGTGTGATAGGAGCCAAGTCTTAGAAAATGGTGATGTTGTGATGTATGGATCCTTCTTCCTCTCGCTTTCCTTAATAGATAATCTTTGGTCTTGTAGTTTAGTATACGGCAGACAACATCCCTAGGCGGTTCAGTTAGTTTTGGTCTCGCTCTCAGTGACCTATGCGCACGCTCAATAACAATCGAGTCAGGATAAGTATCTTCCAAAAGTTCCATAGCTAATTGTTTGACAGTGGAGGGAAGCGATTCTGGAGCTATGTCCTCTGTGAGACCTCTCAGGCGAATATTATTATGACGCCCTCTTTTATCTTGATCTTCCAGAAACTCAAAGAGTGAATTAAAGTGTTTTTGGCAAGATTTGAAATTGTCTGAGGTAGGGATGCATCGAAACTTCTATACCGTTCGATACCGTTATTTCACGTATTTCGATACAAAGCTGTGCGGCCGCAGAACTACGTTATAGTAATACATTAATGTATGAGAGCAAGGCTGCAGCTGTGTAATACAGCCATTGCCCCGCTCCTGAGTCCTGACAAGTGCGCGCCGTCAGGATGATGCGATACGGCTTGCGCTGCACTAATGAGCGGCGGCACTGAAGACCGAACATGCCGCAGCCCCTCTCTATAACGCGATTGAGGGACATACCATATATGGGCAGACAGCCCAGGGTCCTTTTAAAGAGGCTCTGTCACCACATTATAAGGAGATCGGCGCTGTAATGTAGGTGACAGTAATGCTTTTTATTTTAAAAAACAATCTTTTTTCACAACGTTAGCAGCGATATTGGTTTATGGTAATGAGCTTTCTTAATGCCCAAGTGGGCGTACTTTTACTTTCGACCAAGTGGGCATTGTACAGAGGAGTGCATGACGCGGACCAATCGGCATCATGCACTCCTCTCCATTCATTTACACTGCACTAGCGATATGGTTATATCACTATGTGCAGCCACATACACAAACCCTAACATTACTACAGTGTCCTGATAATGAATACACATGACAATCCAGCCTGGACGTCATGTGTACTCAGAATCCTGACACTTCTGACTCTTTTTTTGTGAGATTCCGGCAAGTGAAACCAAATCTCGCGAGATAACGGATCTAGACGAGATATGGAAACTACACCCCTCAAGGAATTCATTTATGGTTGTTATCATTTTGACCGCACAGTTTTTTCACAGTATCTTTTTGAATTGGGCTGTGAAATTAAAAAAATGTCTTTTTTTCCGATAAGATGTCATTTTTGCTCAAAATTTCTTATTTTCACAGAGAACAAAATACCCCATTTTGTTGCCCAATTTGTCCTTAGTGGGGCAATACCCCATTTGTGGTGATAAACTGCCGTTTGGGCCCATGGCAGGGCTCAGAAGGAAAGGGCCACCATTTGGCCTACTGGAGCTTTTCTGGTGCTAAATCATGTATGCAGAAGCCCCTGAGGTACCAGTACAGTTGAAACCCCCCGAGAAGTGACCCCATTTTAAAAACTACACCCCTTAAGACATTCATCTAGAGATGTAGTGAGCATTTTGACCCCACAGGTACTGTGTAAAAGATAATGCGCAGCAGATGGTGCAGAGTGAGATTTGCAATTTTCTATATATATATGCCATGTCAGTGTCCGATATAGTGTGCCCAGCATGTGCCACCGGAGATATACACCCCAAAAGCTGTAATGTGGGTTCTCACGGGTACGGCAATACCCTACATGTGGCTGTTATTAGCTGCCTGGGCACACGGCAGGGCTCAGAAGGAAAGGGCCACCATTTGGCCTACTGGAGCTTTTCTGGTGCAAAGTCATGTATGTAGAAGCCCCTGAGGTACCAGTACAGTTAAAACCCCTGAGAAGTGACCGCATTTTAAAAACTACACCCCTTAAGACATTCATCTAGAGATGTAGTGAGCATTTTGACCCCACAGGTACTGTGTAAAAGATAATGCGCAGCAGATGGTGCAGAGTGAGATTTGCAATTTTCTATATATATATATATATATATATATATATGCCATGTCTGATATAGTGTTCCCAGCATGTGCCACCGGAGATATACACCCCAAAAGCTGTAATGTGGGTTCTCCCGGGTACGGCAATACCCTACATGTGGCTGTTATTAGCTGCCTGGGCACACGGCAGGGCTCAGAAGGGAAAGATCAGGGGGATAAGCTGTGCGGAGTGCATCGGGGTAAATTAAAAATTAAGGGATGTATGATAAATTCTAAAACAATCTTTCATACAGAGCCCTGGTTTTTCGGGACACGTGTCGCATTGGTATATTGTTTCCCTCCTTATCCCCCTCTTTTAGCATACTCTGCACCTCTTTTGACTTTTTCCCTTCTTGCCAGTTTGGGGAACTTCTCCTGGAAAGTGTTGCCCTGGTACGATGTGTGTGGCCTCGCTTCCAAAAGTACTGGGTGCCCCCCCTTCTTGGTCCCTAAAGATTAGGTTCTTGATAACCACCTCTTGAAATTCCAGGAAAGTTCCCCTCTGGCCTGCACATCGACGTAGCACGTACGCATTGTACAATGCCATCTGTATGATGTTCACGGCCAGCTTCTTATACCACACCCTCGTTTTCCGCATGGCGCTGTAGGGTTTTAGGACTTGATCTGACAAGTCCACCCCTCCCATGTACCTATTGTTGTCCAGGATGCAGTGTGGTTTGGGGGTCTCTGTACTGGTACCTCGTACAGGTACATGGGTACTGGTGTGGCAATGTATTGTTGTCAATACAAGGACATCTCTCTTCTTGTACTTGACACACAATATGTTGCTGCTAGAATGTGCCCTGCTCTCACCCCTTCTAAGTGTTTGCCCAAGCAGAGTCTTAGGGAGGCCTCGCAGATTTTTTCTAGCAGTGCCACATGCCACAGTACTTCTGGAAGCGAGGCACTTGAAGAGTGGGACGCTGGTATAAAAATTATCCAGGTAGAGGTGGTAACCCTGGTCCAGCAGTGGGTGCACCATATCCCACACGATTTTTGCATTAATTCCAAATAAGGGGGGGGGCATTCTGGGGGCTGAATTCTGCTGTCCTTCCCTTCATATATCCTACATTTGTAGGTATACCCTGATGCACTCTCGCACAGCTTATACATCTTCACGCCTTACCTTGCCCTCTTACTCGGCAGGTACTGGCGGAATTGAAGCCTCCCTTTAAAATGTACCAGGGACACATCAATGGAAATACACTTCTCGGGGGTGTATGCTTGGGCAAACCGGGCACTGAAATGGTCTAATAGGGGTCTCAGTTTGTACAAACGGTCAAAACTGGGGTCATCTCGGGGTGGGCACTGCTCATTATCCGTATAATGTAAGAAGCGAAGTATTGCCTCATAACGCATCCTGGGCATGGCCATACGGTACATCGCGGTGTGGTGTAAGATGTCCGTGCTCCAGTAGGTCCTAATGGACAGCTTTTTCAGAAGCCCCATGTTCAAAAGAAGTCCCCAGAACTTGCCCAACTCTGCTGCATCTACAGGGGTCCACCTGTGGGATTGGGCATAAAATGATGTGGGGTTCTTAGTAATATACTGTTGGGCATATAAATTAGTCTGGGAGACCATAAGATCTATAAAGTCATCAGTGAAGAAGAACTTGAAAAAGTCAATTTCACTGAGCCCTGCCGTATAAAATTTTATCCCTGAGTTGCCCGTGTACTCTGGGATTTGGGGCTCATAAATGTCTGGTGTGGGGGTCCAAATGGGGTCACTTCGCTCAGGGGATTGAACTGCGGCGGGGTCATCTCGCTCGGGGGCTTCAACTGTGGTGGTGGTCCTTGGGCGTCTCCTAGGGGGTTCCTGTCCTTCATCACTGGATGAGGAGGTGGATAACTAAAACAGTCTAACCACCCGACGACTCTGTGTCGGAGGCAAGAAATGAATATGCCTCTTCAGCACTAAATGTCCGTTTGGACATGTTTGACTGCTTCCCTAACTAGGGGCAATCAGCTGCTACCTAAACCAGCCAAAAATATTCTGTTTTTATAGAACAAGTGGGCTTCCCTGACACTAAACCTAACAGGGGCGAGGGTTCTTAACACTAAATCTAACTAGATTTTATTTGAACTTCCTGAGACTAAATCTAACTACCGCGACTATTCCCTGACACTAAACCTAACTACGGTGACGGGTGCCTGACACTAAACTTATCTAGATTATTCTGAGCTTCCCTGACGCTAAACCTAACTACGGTGATGGATCCCTAACGCTAGATCTACCTACGGTGACGGATTCCTGATGCTTTATTCCCTGACGCTATACCTAACTACGCTCTTGGACGGTTCCCTAACACTAACTAACCCTAATACAAAACTAACCAGTTAAATTGTCACAATTGGCTAAACGAACAATTTTTTTTATTTTTTTTAATTTTTTTTAATATATTTTTTGGTTTTATATGTTTTTTATAAAGAAAAAGAAAGAAAAAATAATCCCCAGGGACCAATAAATTGGTCCTGAAGACTAAGAAGTGGTCAGTGATAGGTGATCACTGACCAAAAATGTGGGGGGAACACAAGGAGGAAGGCTACAGGAATGGGTAGTGGATGGGAGAGGTGGGATGCTGAAAAAAGCTGTTTTTTAGACTTTTTTTTAAAACTTTTCTTTGACTTTATCTTCTCTCTCTCTATGTCACAACCGCTCCGAACGCCTTGCTATCTCCAACAGAGGAGTTCAGGGCGGGAGCGGCAGGATGTGAGGTCAGAGAGAGGAAGTGAAGTGACCGATCGCCACTATTGGACAGTTACACACTAACTGAACAATAGTGGCGATAGTGGAGGCGGGACCATCGCGTCAGGTCCCGGCGTATTGAGCTGTGATAGCCTGCTGTCGGAAACAGCAGCTGTCACAGCTCGTGCACGCGCCGATGGAAAATGGCGATTCATTTTCCCAGCGACGTACTATTCCGTCGCTGAGCACGAACGTATTGGTTAGTGCGACGGAATAGTACGTCGCTGAGCGCGAAGGGGTTAAGGTGATTTATCCGACACCTATAGCTGCTGCAAGTCGCTGATATTCACAAAGTATTGAAATAGCCACAGTTGTATTTGGCAGAGTTCTCAGTCTGGTAAAGTTTGTATAGGGGGTACCAGTAGAGTTAGGGTATCGTCACACAATCTATTTTCAGACGTAATTCAGGCGTTTTATGCCTCGCATTACGCCTGAAAAGACGGCTCCATTACATCTGCAGACATCTGCCCATTGCTTGCAATGGGTTTTACGATGTTCTGTTCAGACGAGTTGTAATTTTACGCGTCGCTGTCAAAAGACGGCCCGTAAAAATACGCCCGCATCAAAGAAGTGCATGTCACTCCTTGGAACGTTTTTGGAGCCGTTTTTCATTGACTCCAATGAAAAACAGCTCCAATTACGTCCATAAAAGACGCCGCGAAAAATGCGAGTACTTGCAAAAACGTCTGAAATTCAGGAGCGGTTTTCGCCTGAAACCAGCTCCATATTTTCAGACGTATTTTGCGTTTGCGTGTGAACATACCCTAAAAGCTCCAGTTTAAAATACCAGTCTCTTATAGAAAGTGTGAGGAGGGGGTGAGGGTGACCTTGGATGCTGTCCAAAATCAAGTCCGGGATCCAATCCTCTCCCTAGACCCCACTATCTGGGTATTTTAGTCTTGGTTGGGGGATATCTCAATGGTTTCCTAAATATCGTAGAAAGAACCTCTTATCAGTCAGATACGATCCTTGCTAGGAACAGGACGGGGGCGGCAATAGACCCCAACCCCTGTTAATAGAGACAGTCAACTCACCACTGTCTCCTTGGTTTCCGTTCCTTCCTGTAATCGTTGCAGGGTATAGTACATTCAGACTGTCCGTTTCAAAATGGCGGCCACGTCTTCAGACCCCCCCTCCTCTTGTAACGGGGTGGTGCCATCCACCGCTAGCTTGGAGCAGACTCAGAAGGGGTCTAGGTGGCTGGTAGCCACTCTCCGGGGCTCCAGAGGACGAGACGCGTGGGTCGCACTGCTGGCAGTGGCCGCAAATCTAGGCCGCGGCTTTAGTCTAGAAGGTAGGCCGCAAACTTCAAATGAATGAAATGAGCCAATGATGGGCTAAAAATGCTCAGCAGATAGCTACGATGTCCGGTATGGCCTACAAAAAGCAGCGTGAAGTGGAGGATGGCTCCGGATATTATTTGGCAGAGTAGAGCTCACACCAGACGCGACAGTCTCTTTCCGCCGCTAGCCACGCCCCTCACACATCCATTGACTTCAATGGGTGCCTGAGCCGCAAAAAACGCACAAGAATAGGACATGCAGTGAGTTTTCACGCAACAGAAACACGCTGCGTGAAAAACACCATGTCTGAATGGCCCCATTAAATTACATAGGTCCGAGCGAGTGACGGCCGTTTTTTTTAATGGCCATCACACGGATGTATTCAACGTTCGTGTGAATAAGGCCTAAGGATAGGGTCATGCGGCCTGTGTGTGAAGCATAAAAATACGGTCTGACTTTAAGAGAAATCAGCCTCTGAAAACCAAGCATTTTTTAAACCGATTTGCTTTTAATCCTTTTTTAAACAGAAGTGTTTTTAAAGTGTTTTTTTTTTTTAAAGCCTTTTTGGCATTGTCAATTGGAAACTCTTAACATCTGCTTCAAAAACGCCTCAAGAAGGGACATGTCACTTATGTTGTACGGGGTGTATTTTTAAGCAGCATATTTTCTTTTTTTTTTTCTTTTTAAACAACGGTGTAAAATTACACCTCGTGAATTACACGGCTTTTTACCATTGATATCAATGGAAAGCTGTTTGCAGGCGTTTTCAAGGTGTTTTTCAGAGTGTAATGTACCGTTAATGCTCCAAAATACGCCTGAAAACAAGACCTATGAACCTACACTCAAGGTTATATTGTGTGTTAGAGGCACACAGGATGACTGTTTGTCCAGTTGACTGAAGGATTCGGATTACAGCAGCGCTAATTAAATGCTAATGTAATTTCTATGTATATAGCATATGTAGAAGCTACAGTGCTAAAACAAACAACATTTTTAATAAATGTCTGTTAGAAAAATTGTTGAAAAGCACTAAACACATACGTAAAAATAAAAAAGCTACAAAGGTTTACAACGCCTTTAACCCCTTCAATACACAGCCTGTTTTGGCCTTCAGGACACAGCCAATTTTTTCAAATCTGACATGTTTCCCTTTATGTGGTAATAACTTCGGAATGCTTTTACCTATCCGAGCGATTCTGAGATTGTTTTCTCATGACACATTGGACTTTATGTTACTGGCAAAATGTGCTCGATACATTAAGTATTTAATTGTGAAAAACACCAAAATTTGGCGAAAAATTGCAAAAATTAGCATTTTTCTAAATTTATATGTATCTGCTTGTAAGACAGATAGTAGTACCACACAAAATTGTTGCTAATTAACATCACCCATATGTCTACTTTAGATTGGCATCGTTTTTTGAACATCCTTTTATTTTTCTATGACCTCACAAGGCTTAGAACTTTAGCAGCAATTTCTCACATTTTCAAGAAAATTTCAAGTCTATTTTTACAGGGGCCAGTTCAGTTGTGAAGTGGATTTTAGGGCCTCATATATTAGAAACCCTCGATAAGTCACCCTGTTTTAAAAACTTCACCCCTCAAAGTATTCAAAACAGCATTTAGAAAGTTTCTTAACCCTTTAGATGTTTCACAGGAATTAAGGCAAAGTAGATGTGAAATGTTCAAATTTCTTTTTTTTTTTTTTGCAGAAATTCATTTTTCATCTATTTTTTTGTAACACAGAAAGTTTTACCAGAGAAACGCAACTCAATATCTATTGCCCAGATTCTGCAGTTTTTAGAAATACCCCACATGTGGCCCTAGTGCACTTATTGACTGAAGCACAGGCCTCAGAAGCAAAGGAGCACCTAGAGGATTTTGTGGCCTTCTTTTTATTAGAAAATATTTTAGGCTCCATGTCGGGTCTGAAAGGCTCTTGTGGCACCAAAACAGTGGAAACCCCCCAAAAGTGACCCCATTTTGGAAACTATACCCCTTAAGGAAATTATCTAGGGGTATTGTGAGCATTTTGACCCCGCAGGTTTTTTGCAGAAATTATTGGAAGTAGGCCGTGAAAATGAAAATCTACGTTCTTTCAAAGAAAATGTAGGTTTAGCTAGTTTTTTCTAATTTCCACAAGGACTAAAAGGAGAAAATGCACCACTACTTTTCTAAAGCAATTTCTCCCGAGTAAAACAATACCCCACATGTGGTCATAAACGGCTCTTTGGACACACGGCGGATCTTAGAAGGGAAAGAGCGCCATTTGGCTTTTGGAGCTCAAATTTAGCAGGAATTGTTTGCGGAGTCCACGTTGCATTTGCAACGCCCTTAAGGGACCAAAACAGTGAAAACACCAAAAAAGTGACTCCATTTAGGAAACTACATCCCTTGAAGAATCCATCTAGGGGTGTAGTGAGCATTTTGAACCCACAGGGGTTTCATTGATTTTATTAGAATTGGGCAGTTTCCAATAAGACGTAGCTTTAGCTCAAATTTTTCATTTTCTCAACAAATAAAGGAATAAAAGAACCCCAACATTTGTAAAGCAACTTCTCTGTAGTACG
This sequence comes from Rhinoderma darwinii, assembly GCF_050947455.1. Lineage (NCBI taxonomy): Eukaryota > Metazoa > Chordata > Amphibia > Anura > Rhinodermatidae > Rhinoderma > Rhinoderma darwinii. Next base: position 307,395,651 of record NC_134690.1, on the reverse strand, counting down.
GCAATACCCCATTTGTGGTCATAAACTGCTGTTTGGGCATACGGCACGGATCAGAAGAGAAGGAGTGCCATTTGGCTTTTGGAGCACAGATTTTGCTGCATTGTTTTCTTGACACCATGTCACTTTTGCAAAGCTCCTAAGGTACCAGTACAGTGGAAACTCCCCAAAAGTGACTCGATTCACGAAACTACACCCCTTGAGGAATTCATCTAGGGGTGTAGTGAGCCTTTTGACCCCACAGGTGTTTCATAGATTTTATTAGAATTGGGCATTGAAAATAAAAAAAAAACCTTTTTCTTCAATAAGACGTAGTTTTAGCTGAAAATGTTTCATATTCTCAACAAATAAATGAAAAAAAGCACCACAACACTTGTAAAGCACCTTCTCCTGTGTACGGCAATACCACATATGTGGTCATAAACTGCTGTTTGGGCACAGAGTAGGGCTCAGAAGGGAAGGAGCGCCATTTGGCTTTTGGAGTACAGATTTTGCTGGATTGGTTTCTGGTCGCTATGTCGCATTTGCAAAGTCCCTGTGGGACCAAAACAGTGGAAACCCCCCAGAAGTGACCCCATTTTGGAAACTACACCCCTCAAGGTATTCACCTAGGGGTGTAGTGAGCATATTAACCCCACAGGTGATTGGCAGAAATTGGTGTGCACTCGATGTTGCAGAGTGAAAATGGTTTTTCAATAGATATGCCAATATGTGGCGCCCAGCTTGTGCCACTGGAGAGACACACCCCAAAAATTGTTAAAAAGGTTCTCCCGGGTATGGCGATGTCAGATATGTGGAAGGAAACTGCTGTTTGGGAACACTGTAGGGTTCAGAAGGAAGGTAGCGCCATTTGGCTTTTGGAGTGTGGATTTTGCTTGTAGTAGTTTTGTTTTGAGTCTTACTGGTGTTTCCGTTTATAATGTGGGGGTACATGTATAGTCAGGTGGTATAGTGGGGTATAAAAAAACAATAAAATAATCCATAGATGTGTGTTATGCTGTGACACGATCCTTTCTGCACAGGTCGGTGTCGCACTAATAAATGGTCTTTACTTTTCCCCTTTTGGTCCACACTCGGCACCTTTGAAGTTTGGGGAATTTTGATGGGACGTGTTGTCCTGGTATAATACGGGTATCCTCGCTTCCAGCAGATATGTTTGGGCCCTCCCCTTCCTGGTTCCCTAATTTTAGGGGCCTTGATAATTCACCACTTGAAACAGAAGAAATGTTCCCCTCGGGCCGGCACAACTGCATATTTTTATTTCCTGGCTTTTTGGTGAGTTGACTAATTTTATTTTTTCATAGACGTAGTGGTATGAGGGCTGTTTTTTTTTTTTGTGTGACGAGCTGTAGTTTTTATTGGTACCATTTTGGGGTACATGCGACTTTTTGATCACTTGTTATCCTGTTATTTTTGGCAGGCAAGGTGAGCAAAAAACAGCAATTCTGGCATATTTTTTTAGTTCTTTTTATACAACGTTCACCACGCATTATAAATTACATGTTAGCTTTATTCTGCGGGTCAGTCCGATTCCGGTGATACCTAATTTATAGCACTTTTTATGTTTTACAACTTTTTGCACAATGATTATTTAAAACTTTTTTTTTTCAGACGCCCTTTTAGAGTTAATGGTCCAGCAGACCAACATCTATGCGGAACAGTTTATCGGCCAGAACCCCCACTCTTATTATGGGAGAAGCCAAAATTGGACCCCCACAAACCCAGTGGAATTGCGGAAGTTTTGGGGCATATTTTTAAATTTTGGTCTCATAAAAAAGCCCAGTATTAGAGACTATTGGTCCCTTGATATTTTATATAACACTACCCTTTACCGCACAGTAATGACAAGGAAGCGATTTGAAGCCATCCTGAAATTCCTTCATTACAATGATAATAGTCAGTGCCCACCCCCACAGGACCCAAATTTTGATAGGCTATATGAAATAAGACCATTGATTGCCCACTACTCCCAAATTTTTTCCCAAGTTTATAACCCCCAACAAAATATTTCGGTGGATGAATCACTAGTCGGCTTCAAGGGTAGACTGCACTTCAGGCAGTATCTACCCAATAAAAGAGCCCGGTATGGCATAAAACTAGACAAGCTGTGTGAAAGTGCCACCGGTTACACCTACTCTTTTAGGGTCTATGAAGGAGAAGACTCCCAAATAGATCCCCCATAATGCCCCCCCCCCCTTCCTAGGAATTAGTGGATCTTATCCATCTTTTACTTGGCAAAGGATATCATCTTTATCTGGACAACTTTTATAAAAGTGTCCCATTACTAAAAGTTCTCTCGTCCAGATCCACCTTGGCGTGCGGAACAATCCGCAAAAATCAGAAACTTTGCTGGGTCAGATCCTAAAATTAGGAGATAGCAAAGCTGTCTGCAGCGACGATCTGCTCCTCCTAAAGTATAGGTATAAAAGGGACGTCCTTATACTGACCAGCCTACACGACAGCAGAGGCAGCCTAGTCCCTGTACGTGGATCCACCACCCAAGTCCCAAAACCATATTGTGTACAGGAGTACAACAAGTATATGGGTGGTGTTGACCTGTCTGACCGGGTTATAAAACCATACAGCGCCATGCGCAAGACCACGGTATGGAATAAGAAGCTGTCTGTGCATCTTACACAGATGGCTTTATACAACGTCTTTGTCCTCTACAGATATGCCAGCAGTGGAGATACGTTCCTGCAATTTCAGGAAAAGGTCATCAAGTCCCTGATATTTGGTGACCAGGAAGGAGAGGGCAGTTCATCTGGCTCTACCGTCAGCAGGATAATTCCCGGCCAGCATTTCCCCACAGAAATCCCCCCCCACTGAAAAAAAACAGAAGCCCCCAAAAAAATGCCGTGTGTGTGCCAAGCGAGGCATTCGTAAGGACACCACATACCAATGTGAGACGTGTCCCACAAATCCCGGCCTGTGCATGAAACAATGTTTCAAAATATATCATACCTCCTTGGATTTTTAATTTATTTATTCTTTATTCACCTTTTCTGTCTCCCATACTAGCCATGACCAATTATTCATTTTTTTACTGAAAAGCCCCATTTAAAATTTGATCATTTAAAATTAGTAAAAAAAACACCTAAAACAAAACTAAAAATTCTCACTATACCTGAGGGAGTGTCTGTCTCATCCAGGTTGCAAATATGGGTTAGAGGAATAAATCCAGATGAGATTGGTTGTCTCAGCAAATCTTTTTTTGCTGAGGCCTTTGATTTATTTTTTGGGCTGGATTTTATGGAAGGTAGGTTGGTAGTGGGACCTGCCATTCCCTCTCCCTCCATTGCGGGTTTTCCAGGTTGTCCTCCTTATTTCCTAAAATTAAAGTATTTCTTATTATACCCCTAGTTGAATACCTAGAGGGTTGTCACTTCACAAATTAAAAATTCTCACTATACCCCTAGATGAATACCTAGAGGGTTGTCACTTCACGAATTAAAAATTCTTACTATACCCCTAGATGAATACCTTGAAAGGTGTTACATTACAATCTAAATCTTCTCACTATGCCACTAGATGAATTCTTTGAGGGGTTTAGTTTCCTAAATAGGGTCTTTGAAAAAAAATCTAAATTTTATTATTTTACTGCCCAGTGTATGAAACACCTGTGGGGTCCAACTGCTCACTACACCACTTGAAAAATTCCTTGAGGGGTGTAGTTTCCCAAATGGAGTCACTTTTGGGGGTTTCCACTGCACTGGTACCTTTACAAATGCGACATGGTGCAGAGAAATCAATCCAGCACTCCAAAAGCTAAATGGCGTGCCTTCCCTTCCGAGTCCTGCCGCTTGCCCAAACAGCAGTTTATGACCACATGTTTGGTATTTTCATACTCTGGAGAAATTGCTTTACAAATGTTGGGGTGCTTTTCCTCATTTATTTGTTGAAAAAAATAAAAATTTTGAGGCAAAGCTACATCTTATTGGAAAATAATGTAATTTTTCATTTTCACTTCCCAATTCTAATGAAATCTATGAAACACCTGTGGCATCAAAATGCTCACTACACCCCTAGATGAATTCCTCATGGGGTGTAGTTTCCTAAATGGAGTCACTTTTGGGGGGTTTCCACTGTACTGGTACCTTAGGAGCTTTGCAAATGTGGCACGGTGCAGAGAAATGAATCCAGCAAAATCAGCGCTCCAAAAGCTAAATGGCGTGCCTTCCCTTCCGAGTCCTACCGCTTGCTCAAACAGCAGTTTATGACCACATGTTTGGTATTTCCGTACTCTGAGGTAAAGCTACATCTTATTGGAAAATAATGTCATTTTTCATTTTCACTTCTGCGTGAAAAACATCATGTCTGAATGACCCCATTGAATTACATCGGTCCGAGCGAGTGACGCACGTTTTTTTTTAATGGCCATCACACGGATGTATTCAACGTTCGTGTGAGAAAGGCCTAAGGATAGGGTCATGCGGCCTGTGTGTGAAGCAGAAAAATACGGTCTGATTTTAACCCCTTCGCGCTCAGCGGCGTAATAATCCGTCACGCTAACTGTATCGTTAGCGCTCAGCGACGGACTATTACGTCGCGGGGAAAATGCATCGCCATTTTCCCCCGGCGCGTGCACGAGCTGTGACAGCTGCTGTTTCCAACAGCAGGCTATCACAGCTCAGTACGCCGGGACCTGCCGCGATGGTCCCGACTCCACGATCGCCACTATTGGTCGGTTCGTGAGCAACTGTCCAATAGTGGCGATCAGTCGCTTCACTTCCTCTCCCTGACCTCGCATCCGCACTGAACGCCCTGTTGGAGTTAGCGAGGCGTTCGGAGCGGTTGTGAGAAAGAGAGAAGAGAAAGAGTGAAAAAAGTGTGAAAATAGTCAAATAAGAAGTTAAAAAACAACTTTTTTCTGCTTCCCACCTCCCCAATCCACTACCCAGTCCTGTACCCTTCCTCTTTTTGTTCCCCCCACGTTTTTGGTCAGTGATCTCCTGTCACTGACCACTTCTTAGTCTTCAGGACCAATTTCTTGGTCCCTGGGGACTATTATTTTTTTCTTCATATAAAACAAAAATTAAAAAAAACAAACAAAAAAAAATAGTTAGTTTAGCCAATTTTGACAATTTAACTGGTTAGTTTAGTATTAGGGTTAGTTAGTGTCAGGGAACCGGCAAAAAGCGTAGTTAGGTATAGCGTCAGGGAATTTAGTGTCCGTAATCCGTCACCGTAGTTAGATCTAGCGTTAGGGGTCCGTCACCGTAGTTAGGTTTAGCGTCAGGGAAGCTCGGAATAATCTAGTTAGGTTTAGTGTCATGTACCCGTCACCGTAGTTAGGTTTAGTGTTAGGGAAGCTCGGAATAATCTAGTTAGGTTTAGTGTCAGGGAATAGTCGCCGTAGTTAGATTTAGTCTCAGGGAAGTTCAAATAAAATCTAGTTAGGTTTAGTGTTAGGAACTCTCGCCCTAGTTAGGTTTAGTGTCAGGGAAGCCCACTCGTTCTATAAAAACAAATTTTTTTGGGCTGGTTTAGCAGCCTATTAGGGAAGGAATCAAACATGTCCCAACGGACATTTAGTGCCGAAGAGGCATATTCATTTCTTGCCTCCGACACAGAGTCGTCGGATGGTGAGACTCTGTTTTATTTGTCTACCTCCTCATCCAGTGATGAAGAAGAACCCCCTAGGAGACGCCCCAGGACCACCACTGCAGTTGAAGCCCCTGAGCGAAATGACCCCGCCGCAGCTCAAGCCCCCGAGCGAAGTGACCCCATTTGGACCCCCACACCAGACATTTATGAGCCCCAAATCCCAGCGTACACGGGCAGCTCAGGGATAAAATTTTATACGGCAGGGCTCAGTGAAATTGACTTTTTTCAAGTTCTTCTTCACTGATGACTTGATAGAACTAATGGTCTCCCAGACTAATATATATGCCCAACAGTATATAACAAAGAACCCCACATCATTTTATGCCCAATCCCACAGGTGGACCCCTGTAGATGCAGCAGAGTTGGGCAAGTTCTGGGGACTTCATTTGAACATGGGGCTTCTGAAAAAGCCATCCATTAGGACCTACTGGAGCACGGACATCTTATACCACACCCCGATGTACCGTATGGCCATGTCCAGGATGCGTTATGAGGCAATACTTCGCTTCTTGCATTATACGGATAATGAGCAGTGCCCACCCCGAGATGACCCCAGTTTTGACCGTTTATACAAACTGAGACCCCTATTAGACCATTTCAGTGCCCGGTTTGCCCAAGCATACACCCCCGAGAAGTGTATTTCTATAGATGAATCCCTGGTACATTTTAAAGGGAGGCTTCAATTCCGCCAGTACCTGCCGAGTAAGAGGGCAAGGTATGGCGTAAAGTTGTATAAGCTGTGCGAGAGTGCATCAGGGTATACATATAAATTCAGGATATATGAAGGAAAGGACAGCAGTATTCAGCCCCCAGAATGCACCCCTTTACTGGGAATTAATGCAAAATTTGTGTGGGATTTGGTGCACCCACTGCTGGACCAGGGTTACCACCTCTACCTGGATAACTTTTATACCAGTGTCCCACTCTTCAAGTGCCTCGCTTCCAGAAGTACTGTGGCATGCGGCACTGCTAGAAAAAATTTGAGAGGCCTCCCTAAGACTCTGCTTGGGCAAACACTCAGAAGGGGTGAGAGCAGGGCACAATCTAGCAGCAATTTATTGTGTGTCAAGTACAAGGACAAGAGAGATGTCCTTGTATTGACAACAATACATGGCCACACCCACTGGCGTAGCTATAGGGGTCGCAATTGCCAGGCCCCCCGCACCACATCAATAAAAAGTTACTATAGTAACTCGGGCTGCGGGCCCCTGTTACTATAGTAACATACTTTACTTACCTTCCTGGTTCCGGATCGCAGCGGAGGTCCTGACGTCAAGCGCTGTGCGCAGCGCATGACGTCACAGCGCTATGCGCCGCGCACAGCATTGAGACGACAGAACTCCCGCCGCGGCCGAAGAGGAAGGTAAGGTTAGCCCTGACTGGCGGGGTCCGACTCCCGGGACCCGCCAATCAGCTGTTTTTAAGGGGCCGCAGCACTCGTACGAGAGCTTCTCCCCTTCATTCTGGTCACACTGAATCGGTGTCGGCGATTCACAGTGTGAGCGAGTATTGAAATGAAGGGGAAGCAGCTCTCGTACGAGTGCTGCGGCCCCTTCAAAACAGCTGATTTGCGGGTCCCGGGCGACACATCAGCTATTGATGGCCTATCCTGTGGATAGGCCATCAATGTTTAGGGACTGCACAACCCCTAAGGCTTAGGGGGCCCATGAGACAGGATCACAGATTGTGTGATCCTGTCTGCTGGGCCCTGTATATAAGCCTACCACACTGTAGGCTTAGATACATGGCCCATGCGTGATCCTGTCTGCTGGGCCCTGTATCTAAGCCTACCACACGTTAGGTTTAGATTACTGTCTGCTGGACCCTGTATCTAAGCCTACGTTGTGGTGGGCTTAGATACAGGGTCCCACAGACAGTATCACACATGGGCCCTGTATCTAAGCCTAACACATGTGTTACTAATCATTTTTTGTGTATTTTCTTACAGGTTCGGTCGTTGGACTACGGCGGATTCCAGGACTACTTCGATGACAGCTTTTTTTTTTATTATCAATAAAATGGTTAATGAGGGCTGTGTGGGTTTTTTTTTTATTTCAATAAAATATTTTTTCTATTTCTTTGTGGTTTTTTTTAAACTATATTACTACCACCTTAGTAATGGACGCCGGTGCAGAGGCGAACACTAACCCCCTTTATTACCCCGGTACCCACCGCCACCAGGGGTGCTGGGAAGAGCCGGGTACGATCCAGTACCTGACCATCTGTAGTGATGGTAGGCCACTGGGGTGGCCGCAGGCTGGTATTATCAGGAGGGGAAAGGCCAAAAACAGTGGCCCTTCCCACCCTGGTGATGCTAGGCTGCTGCTGCTTTATTGTATATGGCTGGTTATGAAAAATGGGGGGGGGGGGCCCCACGTCATTTAAAAAAAATAAATAAATAAATAATTGGAAAGAACGATGTGGGGTCCCCCCCCCAATTTTCATAAGCAGCCAGATGCAACACAGCAGCAGCAGGCAGCATTACAAGGGTGGGAAGGGCCACTGTTTTTGGCCTTCCCCAGCCTAATGCTACCAGCCTGCAGCCACCCCGGTGCCTGCCCGTCACTACAGATGGTCGGGTACTGGTTCGTACCCGGCTCTTCCCAATACTCCTGGTGACGGTGGGTACCGGGGTAATAATGGGGGTTAGTGTAGCCTCTGCACCGGCTAACATTAAGCCTCGCCTTAGTAATGGAGGTTGTCAATCAGCCGGCGGCCATTACTAAGGCGGTGATAATAAAGTTTAAAAAGATACAAGCACATAGAAAAAATATTTTATTGAAATAAAAAAACACAACCCTCATTAACCATTTTATTGAGAATAAAAAAAACGCCGTCATTGAAGTCCTCGAATCCGAAGTCCAACAACCGAACCTGTAAAAAAACACAAACACACAAAAATAATCAGTAACACATAAAGAAGCAAAATTATTATTCTTACCTATCCTGGGTCCAGCGCTGGAGCCGCAATGTCAGCGAGCTGGGCCCTGTATCTAATCCGATCATGTGTGATACTGTCTGCTGAGCCACTGTATCTAATCCTATCATGTGTGATACTGTCTGCTGAGCCACTGTATCTAATCCTATCCATAGTTTATAGGGTCGTAGTGCTATAGATATGCTATGCTGTCTCATATACACACTTTTTTTTGGGCGGACACATATGTATTGGGGCTATTTCCCCTGACATTTTAAGCCTTGAGGGTATGTTCACACGGCAGCGTCTGTTACGGCTGAAATTACGGTGCTGTTTTCAGGAGAAAACGGCACCGTAATTTCAGCCGTAATGGCATGTGCAGGCGTCTTTTGCTGCGTCCATTACGGACGTAATTGGAGCTGTTTTTCTATGAAATCCATGGAAAACGGCTCCATTTACATCTGAAGAAGTGACAGGCACTTCTTTGACGCGGGCGTCTTTTTTACGCGCCGCCTTTTGACAGCGGCGCATAAAAAAAAAAGACCGTCGGCACAGAACATCGTAAGACCCATTCTAATGAATCGGCAGATGTTTGCCAACGCTTTTGAGCCGCATTTTAGGACGTAATTCAATGCTTAAACGCCCGAATTACGTCCGTAAATAGGGTGTGTGAACCCAGCCTTAGTGACGCCCCGGCTGCTAGTGCTGCATTGTTGGGTCACTTAGGAGACCCAGCGATGCAGCTGAAAGCTGCGGACCGTTGGCCATGAGAAGTTTGCGGGGGGGGGGGCCCAGTAAGAATTTTTGCATCGGGGCCCATGAGCCTTTAGCTACGCCCCTGGCCACACCAGTACCCATGTACCTGTACGAGGTACCAGTACAGAGACCCTCAAACCAGACTGCATCCTGGACCACAATAGGTACATGGGAGGGGTGGACTTGTCAGATCAAGTCCTGAAAACCTACAGCGCCATGCGGAAATCGAGGGTGTGGTATAAGAAGCTGGCCGTGCACATTATACAGATGGCATTGTACAATGCGTACGTGCTACATCGATGTGCAGGCCAGAGGGGAACTTTCCTGGAATTTCAAGAGGTGGTTATCAAGAACCTAATCTTTAGGGACCAAGAAGGGGGGGCACCCAGTACTTCTGGAAGCGAGGCCAAACGCATCGTACCAGGGCAACACTTTCCAGGAGAAGTTCCCCAAACTGGCAAGAAGGGAAAAAGTCAAAAGAGGTGCAGAGTCTGCTCAAAGAGGGGGATAAGGAGGGAAACAATATACCAATGTGACACGTGTCCCAAAAAAACAGGGCTCTGTATGAAAGATTGTTTTCGAATTTATCATACATCCCTTGATTTTTAATTTACCCTGATGCACTCCGCACAGCTTATTCCCCTCATCTTTCCCTTCTGAGCCCTGCCGTGTGCCCAGGCAGCTGATAACAGCCACATGTAGGGTATTGCCGTAGATCTCCGGTGGCGCATGCTGGGCACACTATATTGGACACTGACATGATATATATATATATATATATATATATATATATATATATATATATATATATAGAAAATTGCAGATCTCACTCTGCACCATCTGCTGCGCATTATCTTTTACACAGTACCTGTGGGGTCAAAATGCTCACTACACCTCTAGATGAATGTCTTAAGGGGTGTCGTTTTTAAAATGGGGTCACTTTTCGGGGGTTTCAACTGTACTGGTACCTCAGGGGCTTCTTCATACATGACTTAGCACCAGAAAAGCTCCAGTAGGCCAAATGGTGGTCCTTTCCTTCTGAGCCCTGCCGTGTACCCAGGCAGCTGATAACCGCCACATGTAGGGTATTGCCGTACCCGGGAGAACCCATATTACAGCTTATGGGGTGTAGATTTCCGGTGGCGCATGCTGGGCACACTATATCGGACACTGACATGCCATATATATATAGAAAATTGCAAATCTCACTCTGCACCATCTGCTGCGCATTATCTTTTACACAGTACCTGTGGAGTCAAAATGCTCACTACATCTCTAGATGAATGTCTTAAGGGGTGTAGTTTTTAAAATGGGGTCACTTTTCGGGGGTTTCAAATGTACTGATACCTCAGGGGCTTCTTCATACATAACTTAGCACCAGAAAAGCTCCAGGAGGCCAAATGGTGGTACTTTCCGTCTGAGCCCTGCCATGGGCCCAAACGGCAGTTTATCTCCACAAATGGGGTATTGCCGCACTAAGGACAAATTGGGCAACAAAATGGGGTATTTTGTTTCCTGTGAAAATAAGAAATTTTGATCAAAAATGACATCATCTTGGAAAAAATTTCATTTTTTTAATGTCACAGCCCAATTGAAATAGTTACATAGTTAGTTAGTATGTCCATCAAGTTCAACCAAGGGACGGGAAAAGGGAAGGAAAAATTTCTACACATAGGAGATAATATTTCTTTGTTCTAGGAAATTATCTAACCCTTTTTTAAAGCCATCTACTGGCCCTGCTGTGACCAGCTCCTGCGGTAGGCTATTCCATAGATTCACAGTTCTCACGGTAAAGAAGCCTTGTCGCCTCTGCAGCTTGAAACTTTTTTTCTCCAGACGGAGGGAGTGCCCCCTTGTTTTTTGAGGGGGTTTTACAAGGAACAGGATTTCACCATATTTTTTGTATGTGCCATTAATATATTTATATAAGTTAATCATGTCCCCCCTTAGTCGTCTTTTTTCAAGGCTAAATAGGTTTAATTCTTTCAATCTTTCCTCATAACTTAAATTCTCCATGCCCCTAATTAGCTTCGTTGCTCTTCTTTGTATTTTTTCCAACTCCAGGGCATCCTTTCTATGAACTGGAGCCCAGAACTGGACTGCATATTCTAGATGAGGCCTCACTAATGCTTTGTAAAGTGGCATTATTACATTCCTGTCCCGTGAGTCCATGCCTCTTTTAATACACGACAATATCCTGCTGGCCTTTGAAGCAGCTGATTGACACTGCATGCTGTTATTGAGTTTATGATTTAAAAGTACACCCAGATCCTTCTCAACAAGTGAATCCGGCAGTGTAGCTCCCCCTAGGACATATGATGCATGCAGGTTGTTGGTACCCAGATGCATAACTTTACATTTATCTACATTAAACTTCATCTGCCAAGTGGACGCCCAAACACTTAGTTTGTTTAAATCTGCCTGCAATTCATGAACATCTTCCATAGACTGAACTATATTACATAGCTTGGTGTCATCTGCAAAAATAGAAATAGTGCTATTAATCCCATCCTCTATATCATTAATAAATAAGTTGAATAATAGTGGTCCCAGCACTGAACCCTGGGGTACACCACTTATTACCGGGGACCATTCAGAGTAGGAATCATTGACCACAACCCTCTGGATACGGTCCTTGAGCTAATTCTCAATCCAATTCCAAACTATATTTTCTAAACCTATAGTCCTTAATTTACCCATTAGGCGTCTATGGGGGACAGTGTCAAATGCCTTTGCAAAGTCCAAAAACACTAAATCCACAGCGGCCCCTCTGTCTAGACTTCTGCTCACCTCTTCATAAAAACAGATTAGGTTAGTTTGACAACTTCTGTCCTTAGTAAAACCGTGCTGGCTGTCACTTATAATGCTATTTATTGTCACATAATCCTGTATATAGTCCCCCAATAGCCCCTCAAACATTTTCCCCACGATGGATGTTAAGCTTACTGGTCTATAATTACCCGGGGAAGACCTAGAGCCCTTTTTGAAAATAGGCACCACATTTGCGCTGCGCCAGTCCCTTGGCACTATACCAGTCACTAGAGATTCTCTGAATATTATGAAAAGTGGGACAGAAATAACTGAACTAAGCTCTTTAAGAATTCTAGGGTGTAACCCATCTGGTCCCGGAGCCTTGTGCACATTTATTTTATTTAATTTAGCTTGGACCATCTCTACATTCATCCAATTCAGTATAACAACTGATATATTAACAGCACTGGCACCGGCTACATCAGCTGCTCTTTCTTCTGTTGTATATACAGAGCTAAAGAACCCATTTAGTAACTCTGCCTTCTTTTGATCCCCTGTGATCAACTCCCCATTACCATTATCTAGTGGTCTGACATGTTCAGACCTTGGCTTTTTTGCATTTATATGCTTGAAGAATTTTTTAGGATTTGTTTTACTATCCCTGGCCACCTGCCTTTCATTTTGTATTTTTTGCTAATTTTATTACCTTTTTACAGATTTTATTAAGCTCTTTATATTTTACAAAGGCTACAGATGTACCCTCAGATTTGTATTTTTTAATGCCCTTTTTTTGTCGTGTATTGCCCCTTTCACAGAAGGTGTAAGCCATGTGGGGTTTAATTTGAGTCGTTTATACTTGTTACCTATAGGAATAAATTTTGCACTATAATAACTCAAAGTAGATTTGAAAATCTCCCATTTATCATTTGTTCCATTATTTGACATTAGTTCTTCCCAGTCCATATCCTGAATTGCAGCCCTCATCCTGGGGAAATTGGCTTTCTTAAAATTAAATGTTTTTGCCCTCCCAGCCTGCGTTTGTTTTTTACAGTATAGGTAAAATGTAACTATATTGTGATCACTGTTACCGAGGTTTTCACGAACATTGACATTCCCAACAAGATCTGCATTATTAGAAATGACCAGATCCAACAGAGCTTCACCTCTAGTCGGGTCTTCCACAAACTGGCCCATAAAATTTTCCTGCAACAGGTTGAGGAAATGTCTCCCCTTTGCAGTTGAAGCCGAACCATGACACCAATTAATATCCCGGAAATTAAAATGACTACAGTACCCGCCTGTGCAGCCCGCTCCATCTGTTTATATAGCTGAACTTCCATCTCCTCAGTTATATTGGGGGGGTCTATAGATTACACCAAAAGTAATTTTTTCAGTGTTTACCTCACTTTCTAGTTCCACCCACAAGGTTTCAACCTCCTCACAGTATTCACCCACTATTGTCTCTTTCACACTCGCCTTCATATAATTTCTCACATACAGACATACACCACCGCCTTTCCTATTTGTCCTGTCTTTCCGAAAAAGTGTAAAACCCTGTAGATTTACAGCCCAGTCATGTGAAGAGTCCAGCCATGTTTCAGCAACACCAACTATATCTATATTTTCTTCCAGTATCAAGGCCTCCAGCTCCCCCATTTTGCTTGCTAGACTTCTGGCATTTGTGAACATACACTTTAACTTGCCTGTCAGTTTTTCACTTTTATTATCAGAAATGTGATTTGACATTAATCGGGCCTTTTTATTTACACTGATGTTTTGTAACGAAAGGATCTCCTTATCTTGTTGTCTAGTCCTCTCCCCACTGTCTGTTTCTCCCCCCACCAATATAGTCTGACCCCTCTCTAACCTGGCTATCCCTTTTTTTTCTACATTGACCTCCCTCCTCAGCCCTAGTTTAAATACTCTGCCACCCCAGCTAGAATTCTCTCCCCCAGCACAGCGGACCCCCTTCCATTTAGGTGCAAATCATTTGCAGAATACAGTTTGTACCCCAATGAAAAGTCAGCCCAGTGCTCTAGGAACCCAAATCCTTCTCCTCTACACCAAGACTTCAGCCATGCATTTAACTCCCTGAGCTCCCGCTGTCTTTTCTGTGATGTGCATGGCACAGGCAGTATTCCTGAGAATACTACTTTGGAGGTCCTTCCCTTCAGCTTGTATCCTAGTTCTTTAAAATTATTCTTAAGGCTTCTCCACCTACCATTTATTACCCATAGATCTGAATGGTAGTTACGGAAACAGCGTAGCTCGCATGCTACGCTACTTCCGTAACTGCCATTCACTACTATGGGCGTTACGGAAACAGCGTAGCTCAGCAAGCTACGCTGTTTCCGTAACTCCCGACCACATGACCATTAATTGGCTGGGAGTCAGCGACATCAGTCAAAACAAGAAAGGGTTTTAGGGGGCCCCGTTCTAGAGATGGGTGCGAGTCCCAGAGGTGGGACCCGCATCTATCTGACATTTATGACATATCCTGTGGCATTGTGATCTGGAGGACTATCGAAATGGAAAAATTTATAATTGGCAAAATGTCAACGCATATGGTCCTTCCCAGAGACGGAGAAAACCAAGGAAACTGGGGAGTGGCATTCTTCTATACACCACAGGTGATTCTGATTCAACCGATGACGCCAATCATGTACCTTTTTTAGACAAAGGTCCACTTGGAAACATGGACGGTCTAGGAGGGGTGGACGGAAGCATCAACGGCAACGCAAGAGGCCGATTCTGTTCGAGATCGAGACCCCCAATGAGGAGGAATCCTCCAAGAACGAAAATATAGTGGTAAATATTTTGTCTATAGATCTTACAAATGACCAACTACAAGTATGACAAAAGGGTCTCTCATTTTGTCTTGATACTAATGTTGATTGGTTCCAATTAGATCTGGACCTAAAAAGTTTTTTTAGACGTCTGAACCTTAAAATAATGTTTTATAAAGAAAATGATACTGTCTCTGATAAAATTGATTCCAATTGTATGTTTCAGTCTAACAAATTAGGCCTTAGACCAACTAGTACATATATGCCTCCCTCTAGCCCAGTCATTGAGACATTTTCCAAGATTGTGCTAGATGAGATTAGGTTATTGAAAGAGAGCACCATACAAGGATTAATTCTAATCTTTCAAATAAGGAAAGGAAGGCTTTGAAGGAATTTATGAGCAATAAGGAGATTACTATAAAACAGGCCGATAAAGGTGGGGCTACGGTCATTTTCATTTTGGATAGCATTAAATATGAATCTGAGATTTATAGACAACTGGCAGATAGTGAGATATATCAATTATTATATAGAGACCCTAAATCAGACTTACTGAGAGAGATTAAAGGGATTATTGATGTTGCAGTGGAACAAGGCATTATTGACCAACAATTAGGGAAGTTTTTGAAGGTAGAGGAACCAATCACTCCAATATTATACACACTGCCCAAGATTCATAAAAATTTGCATGCCCCCCCCAGGTAGACCAATCGTATCTGGGAGAGGTTCAATTTTCAACAATATAGCAATTTTTCTGGATAAAGTCCTGAGGGAATATGTTTTGAAGGCCATGTCATATATTAAAGACACAACAGATTTTTTGAATAAATTACAGAACATTGAAGCTAGAGGTCCCATATTACTTGTATCATTCGATATTATATCCTTGTATACTAGCATTGAACACGATAGAGGTTTAAGGGCAATAGAGAAATGTCTCGCCAGCACCGGGTGTGACCCAGGGTGTAGACGCTTCATCCTCCAGCTGTTGGAGTTGGTACTAGGGAGGAATTATTTCCTCTTTGGTGAGCAGTTCTATCTACAGCTTAGGGGGATGGCAATGGGGTCCAATGTGGCCCCAACGTATGCTAACATCTTTATGTCCACCTTTGAGGAGGAGCATGTCTACACCTCCACATTCATGGGCCACATCCGCTGCTGGTGGAGATTTATTGATGACATTTTTGTCATATGGGAGGGTGATAGGTTGTGTCTAGATCAATTCTTGTTGGAACTTAACGCTCATATTCCAGCTCTTTAATTTACCATGGTTTGTTCTGACAGAGTTGCAATTTTTGGATACATTGGTTCAATTGAAAGATGGAGTATTATCCACAGATCTATTTGTGAAACCCACAGACAGGAATAATCTCCTCTTGTATAGCAGTAACCATCCTAGACACATGTTAGAGTCTTTGCCATGGAGTCAACTGCTAAGAGTTGATAGAATTGTGTCAGACACCAAAAAAAAACAGATTGACCCAGATGTGCAATAAATTTAAGAGGAGAGGTTATCCTAGGAATCTTGTGCAGAAACATAGGGATAGACTAGACAATAGTTTGGAGTCTAAAATCAAGAATACACAAGCTGAACATATACCGTTCATTTCAACTTTTGGCAATTTGAGTGGTCGTATAGGTAATATTCTGCGAAAGAATTGGCCAATAGTGTCGAAGGGACATACTGAGATTGACACGTTGAGAACACCACCTATTATGTCCTTTCGGAGGACTAAGAATATCAGAGATACATTGGTTAAGTCAGATGTGGGAAGTAGAAAGAAAAACACACAATCACTACTTTGCCCCCCCAAAAATGGAAATTTTCCGTGTTTAAATTTGTTGCAATTGCAACAATATTTTGAAGGGGAATAAATTTCAGCACCCCTACACTGGGAAGGTCTTCAATATTGGACATAGGTTTACATGTAACTCAGATTTCGTTGTGTATATGATCACATGTCCCTGTTCATTAATTTACATAGGAGAGACGACTATGCCTATTAAATTGAGAATTAATAATCATAAGAGTACAATCAGGAAGAAAATGATAGAACTTCCATTACCGAGGCATTTTATTGAGAAAAATCACCAGTTAAATCAATTGAGATTTAGGGTAATAGATTGTGTCCCGATACTCAGGAGGGGAGGGGATAGACAAAAGCTATCGAAAAAGAAGGAATTACGTTGGATCTTTGAACTAGATTCCCTATATCCCGAAGGTTTGAATCTAGAATATAAGATAATACCTGGACTCTGAGATCCCATTGCTGTTTTTAACATTTTTTATTAACAATGTACACATGATGGGTGATTTCTTGGATACATTTCATTGCATCTATTTTCATCTTCCTGTTTTTTTAATGTCTTTTTAAACATTTTTTACAGTTTAAGAATATTCTTGACGGAGGTTCATTCACCACACACCAGCGGATATATGACCAGAATTAAGATCATAATTGCTCCTCTCATGTTTTCATCCATTGCGAGTTTTTTTGTGCATTGATTTTTGAGATTATAGGGACCTTAATGGGGAGCTCACAGGTGATGATTGATCATCATTTTATAGTCTTGTGTTTCTTTTGCGGTATAATTGTCTGATGTATATCGTCGGACAGATATTACGAGCATTTCCCCCCAAAAATTTTTTATCACTTCGGTGATCTAATTCATGTAGGCGATTTAACACAATAGTTTATTTTAAGATCTTATCACTTTGTAATCTATATTATTAACTAGGGGCAGAAATAACCTGCCTTTTTTCATT
Source organism: Rhinoderma darwinii (assembly GCF_050947455.1). Classification (NCBI taxonomy): domain Eukaryota; kingdom Metazoa; phylum Chordata; class Amphibia; order Anura; family Rhinodermatidae; genus Rhinoderma; species Rhinoderma darwinii. The sequence goes on along the minus strand of NC_134690.1, from coordinate 307,378,070 downwards.
GATTCTTCGGAGACCTGGTCACACGTGACTCATTGTCACCTAGTGATGGCGTCCTTGACAACTGAATTAGGTTCGGCCCAAGTTGCTTTTATATATATATATATAGCTACAATTGCGTTATATGGATCGATGGATTCTCGCCATGATGGAGGATATTATTGCATCTATATATACTCGATTGTGATTCTTTTTGGCCAAATGTTTGTTTCTATTGTGCCGCAGAGACGACTGATTGCGGAGCATGCGCAGTAGCGCTCTCGGATCGTAACTGGAACCTGGAGTGTGGTGAACTTCCCTCCTTTGTTTTTCTATTATAAGAATAGCGATTGACATATTGGTATTGATGATGTACTGAAGATGTATTGTATGTTGTATTTTTACACTTTTTGAGGATTATATAACAAGTTGAAGATTGTCATTAAGACTAATGTATGTTTCACCTGGGAGACCGGGTTCACGATTTTCACTGGTTGAAACAGACCATGTGATTACTTGTATTCACCTATTTAAAACGATGTTTTTAGACATGATGTTAGGCTTGACAAAGACCCTTCACTCACTATGGGTCGAAACGTTGCCTGTCGTTTGTGGATGTCTTGACAATAAAAACCACTTTGAAGATTTGAAGACATGTGCTGTTGTCCTACTACTTCTTTTGAAATATCCTGTGGATATGTCATAAATGTCTCCAATGGGAAAACCCCTTTAATCCTGCTTAGCTGTATAAGTTTTTGTAATTGTTTTTTCTTAGTCATTTTGTTCAACTTCTCACATGTCATATTGACCTGTCTGAAGTTTATATTAGTGATGGTCCTGGTTTTGAGAGCCACACATCGCAAGAATGAAAAGGCATAAGCATTCATCAGTGAATGCCATTTTCTGGCGATTAGCTAAAGACAAACGATAAATTAGGCCATCTTCAGCTAGCCGGGCTGTCCGATGACAGCCATGAAATTCCGGCAACTACTGTAGGTAAACCGCACGCAGTCTTGTACTTTCGGTCTAGCAATGGTTATGGAGGGGTCTCAGTGCCCAGACTCCCACCAATATATCATTCTGACATGTCATAAGTTACATTTATTGGTGTTGGAAAAAAAAAATTGTGTTATTTTTTTTATAGAAACCACTCTTGTCCATGGTATTGCAGCTTATCACCATCAAGTGAATGAGGCTCAGCTGGAATACCAGACACCGCCTATAGACAAAGGTGCCACTATTTCTGGGGGAAAAAATACCTTTTTCTAATTCTGAACAGCCCCATTAAGAATAAAAATATATAGATTTTTTTTACATAACCGATGTAGAAAAACATACGTAGCTACATAAAGTTGTTGCTCCAGTATTAAATGTTGTTGCAATATAATTCAGCAGTAAAAATTTATTTTGTTTTGTGGTTTACACAATGTTACAAAAATGCTTGCGAGATATTCCCTTTTACTTTATTGTAATGCGCCTCCTGGTGCTCAATCTGTATAGTAATGCGCACAGCCTCCTACGGAGCTGAATGAGGAAGGACGCACATGCTCAGTTCCACTTTCCAACAGCCAATAGAAAATGCCTTCTCTGCTTGGCAGTAAAGAAGTAGAGCAGCTTTTATTTAGAAACGCAGCTTCTAGTGTGGAAGAAGATTTGCACTGTAAGGCACACGGCCCGTGATTGCGGACACGGACGGCCGCCCGCGTTTTCGGGCCGTGCTCCCATACAAAGTATGGGAGCACAGCCCGTAATTTACGAAAAATAGGACATGCTCCATAATTCCGGTCACAGTTCTATGGCACGGACACCCATCTGTAGCGATACGGAAAGGTGTCCGTGGCCAATAGAACTGAATGGGTCCGTAGAACGGTCGTGTGCATGGGGCCTAAGGCGTAAGTGTAAGGCGTTAAGCACACTTCAGTGATTTTCTTCAGTGTGCTGTTCGTTCTTTTTTTTTTTTTTTTTTTTTATATGTATAGCACACCGACTCACTGATTTCTATGGGACCATGCACACTTCTGTTATTTTCGCATATCCGTTTGTCAATTCTGCAAATAGAACATGTCTTACTCCTGTCTGTTTTTGAGGTTCCGTCTCATCCATTGTAGCCTATGGGTCCGTCAAAATAACGGACCGCACTTGGAAGGCAGTCGTTTGTGGTCCGTTATTTGCGGATATGTTGCCAAGCAACGGCAGGGCTGGGCACATTTCCAAGTATCCCCTGTGATGTGACAAGTTCAGCTCAATTTTACTTCCTTCCGTTTTTTTTTTCGGGACCATGTAAAATGGACGACATACGAAAGCACAACGGACACAAAATACGGAGCAATGGAACGGATGCAGAGTGAAAACGGAAACCGTATGGATGTCAAAACGGACACATGGATCCATTTTTTACGGCGGTGAAAACTGGGAAGGATGTGTACAGGAGGCCTAAAATGGTTGCATTATGCTCTGAAATACGCCTTGAAAGCGTTTGCAAACGGCTTGCCATTTGAATTCAATGGTAAAAAGCTGTGTAGTCTCTACGAGACTTAATTTTTACCCCTTTAGTTTAAAAAAACACGGTGTAAAAGTATGCCTTGTAAAACAGAAGTGACGTGTTTTTGAGGCAGATTTTTAACAGTTCCAATGGACTCTGCCAGAGGCACGTCAAAAAAGCTTGACAAATCTGCCTAAAAAAACAACTGGTTTTTAGAGGCTGATTACTCTGGAAATTGAGAGCTAGCCAGTCAGGGAAGTCAACCTCACGGGGTCCCACCTAAACCTATGTATGGTGTGTGAGCACGTCACTGTTGTTTTCCTTACGCTTGTGCCTCTGTGGGTAACTGGAGCCACCCACTATTTCGGCAGATTATGGCACGGTGGGTTTTTCCGATGGCTAGCCACTACCCTTTTCCCAGATTCTCTCAGGAATCATAGGTCGCAAGACCGGTGACCTATTTGTAGCCCCACCGAGAATCTGACGGAGTCTCTACAGTATACCACATCTTAACACTAGGATTGCAACATGCAAATAGGAAAACATTTCTAAAAATGATTCTGTCCTCAAGTATCGTTAGGGTATTGAGAATTGCAATACTACGCGATATCGAAGTCCAAATTCCGGTATCATGACAACCCTATTTAACACCAACAGGAAGGACAATTCTATGCATCCACAGCTCAATCTGTCTATATCTTGTCATGGATTCTCATACACTATAGAGAGCCAGAAATCAATGGTGCTGCCATTAAAAAGCCAATTTCACACAGGGAATCCTCCCTCACTGTGTTATCACTTAAAATGGCTCCTCACCAACTGCCACTGACTTCAGAACTCCTCCCCTTTCAGTCCACCCATAACACTAATATTAGCCCCCTTGCTGCACCAGGACGCATCGGTACGTCCTGTATTGCAGTGCTTTATGGCACCGGGACGTCAAAGGACAGAACTGTGCCATCAACTGTTTATGACAGTTGATCGGCACAGTAAGACGGTAGGGGACCAATCACAGCGGTCCCATGCCGGCGATCGCTGTGATTGGTCAGTCACAGCAGACTGACCAATCACAGCTCCTTAAGAACGTGTATGTGATGGGGCTGGCTCAGAAGCTGAGCCAGCGCCATCACCGTCAGGTGTCTGTTGCCGGGAAAAGACCGGAGCTGGCCTCCAATTGGGCCGATTAACCCACGGAAGCCGGGAGGCGAAGCCTAATAGGCTTGCTGTCAGTGAATAGGTGACAGCTATAATACACGCACTGTAGGTAGTGCGGTGTCTTAGAATAACGATCAGTGCTTCATGCCTTCAAGTCCCCTAGTGGGATAAAAAAAAAGTAAAAAAAACAAAAAACGTTTCACATTATCCCCTTAATGACCAGCCTACTTTAGACCTTAATGACCAAGCCATTTTTTTTATTTTTTTCGTTTTTCCATAGTCTCATTCAAAGAGCTATAACTTTTTTATTTTTGCGTCAACATAGCTGTATAAGGTCTTGTTTTTTGCGCGACAAGTTGTAATTTTTAATTTCACCATTTTGGGGTACATATAGAATTTATTGATTTAACTTTTATTAACTTTTTTGGGGGGGGGAATAGAAAAAAACCTGCAATTTTGCCACTCTTTTTTGCATCCTAAATTTATGCTATTTACCGTGTGGTATAAATAACACAATAACGTTATTTAGTGGGTTGTTGCGATTGCAACGATACCAAATTTGTATAGTTTTTGTATGTTTTACTACTTTTACACAGTGAAAACACTTTTTTCAAAATTATTTGTTTTTGTGTCTCCATATTTGAAGAGCCATAACTTTTTTGTTTTTTTGCTGATGCAATTGTATGGTGGCTTTTTTTTTGCGGGACGACTTGTAGTTTTTATCGGTACCATTTTGGAGTAGATGTGACTTTATGATCACTTTTTATAAAAAAAAAATTTAAGGCTGGATTCAAAGAAAACCGCAATTTTTGCATGCTCTTTTTATTTTATTTTTTAAGACGTTCACCGTCGGGGTTAAATGATGTAATAAGTTTATAGTTGGGGCCAATACGGACACGGCGGACACGGCGATACCAAATATGTGTAACTTTTTTCTTTATTTTGTTCTTTAACCGGTTAAGGACTAGGCTGTTTTACAGCTAAATGACCAGAGCAAATTTCACAATTTTGCTATGCGCTTCTTTAGATGACTATAACTCAGCAGGTGAATAAAGTTCATCTTTGAATTTTACACTCTTTTTAAAGGACAGATAGGGCTTTGTTTTAGTGGCATTTGTCAGTATATATCATTTTTATTTTTTTCTCTAAAGTGGGCAAAATTGGAAAAAAATGCAAGGATTTAGCAATTGCGCCAGTTTATGCTAGCATTTTTCACACACGGTATGGACCACGGACAAAATTAATCTCCTTTCACATTCTTCCACTTCTCCCGTGCATGGGGATACCAAATATGTGTGCCTTATTCACTGTGCGGGCATGTGCCAGGGCTTGGCATAAAAGGAGGCTTTTCGGTCCAGGAATTTTGCATTTGATTTTATAGCCGCATACTGTTTTCTGGGGGGTGTAATGCTGCTGAAACATTAGAATCACCCCATAAATGACTTCATTCGCACAAGTAGACCCCACAAGGTTTCCTTCAAGGGGTTTATCATATTTTTAGACAGTCCAGTTTTCTTCTGAAAGTTTCTTGAATAAGATGGAACAAAAAAAAATCAGCTATTTTTTAGCAAATGCGTCAGTTTAGGCTAGTATTTTTCACATACGGCATAGACCACGGACAAAATTCATCTCCTTTCACATTCTTTCACTTCTCCCGTGCATGGGGATACCAAATATGTGTGCCTTATTCACTGTGCGGGCATGTGCCAGGGCTTGGCATAAAAGGAGGCTTTTCGGTCCAGGAATTTTGCATTTGACTTTATAGCAGCATACTGTTTTCTGGGGGGTGTAATGCTGCTGAAACATTAGAATCACCCCATAAATGACTTCATTCACACAAGTAGACCCCACAAGGTTTCCTTCAAGGGGTTTATCATATTTTTAGACAGTCCAGTTTTCTTCTGAAAGTTTCTTGAATAAGATGGAACAAAATAAAATTACCTTTTTTTTTAACAAATGCGTCAGTTTATGCTAGCTTTTTCACACACAAAATGGACCACGGACAAAATTCATCGCATTTCATATTCTTCCACTTCTCCTGTGCATGGGGATACCAAATATGTGTGCTTTATTCACGGGCATGTGCCAGGGCTTGGCATAAAAGGAGGCTTTTTGGCCTTTTCGGTCCAGGAATTCTGCACTTGATTTTATAGCCGCATACTGTTTTCTGGGGGGCCTAATGCTGCTGAAAGATTAGAATCACCCCATAAATTACTTCATTCACGCAAGTAGACCCCACAAGGTTTTCTTCAAGGGGTTTATCATATTTTTAGACAGTCCAGTTTTCTTCTGAAAGTTTCTTGAATAAGATGGATCAAAATAAAATTAGCAATTTTTTAGCAAATGCGTCAGTTTATACCAGCATTTTTCACACACGGCATAGACCACGGCCAAAATTCATCTCCTTTCACATTCTGCCACTTCTCCTGAGCATGGGGATACCAAATATGTGTGTCTTATTTATCACATAGAGAAGTAGGAGGGCGGACGATAGAAGAAGCTTATTTCACAAATCGCTTTTTTTCAAAGCTGGTTTTACAAAACTCAACAGAGTTTCTATAACACGTCCAAAATATCTGCTCTTGAAGCCGAGATCCCAAAATATTCATCTAGGGGTATAATGGGAATTTATTTTTTGGGGTTTTCTAAAATAAGAAATTGCAGGTTTATGCAAATGGAGCTCTCCAGCAGATGAACTTTAGAGAATATGCAAACATGACATCCACCCCCCACCCACCCATTCCCTCCCTCACCCTTGGAGTAAAATCAGGGGAAAAATAAAAACGTAATGTAGGGCAAATATATTTTCAACGAATTAACTAAAATCTAATAATTCAGAACAGTGTGGTATTTTTTAAAACATGGCTCAATGCACAGGCCTGGTTGTAAGGGACATGAGGGACAGAAATATCGGGAATCTTTGCGGTGCCCGTCTTTTCTGCAGACGCTGCACTTTTTCTGAGGGTTGCTTCTGGTTGGTGTTGGGGGAATCCGACTGATGAAGTGTCTTTCAGTCAGTCGCGTGACATCCTCAGACTGGGGGCATTCTCGGGTGTCCTGAACATCAAAAATGAGGCCTTCAATAATTTTTTCCTGGAAATCCAGGTATGTGTCTCTGCCTCTGTTTTTTTTGTAGAGCACAAATGAGTTGTGGATGGCCACCTGTAACAAATAAATGGCCACTTTTTTGTACCAGGTTTTAGTTTTGCGTTTTACTAAATAGGGCTGTAAAACCTGGTCGCTTAAATCCACCCCCCCCATGAACTTGTTATATTCGGACACGCTCACTGGTTTGTGCTTGTCCGATGTTGCCCCCCTTTCCCTCACTGCCACTGTTCCTGCGGTATGAATCGTGCTTAGCACATACACATCTTTGCGATCCCTGAACTTGACCGCCAGCAATTCCTCAGATGCATAAGCACAGGAGTCCCCCTTTACCATGCGCTTCCCCACTAATTGCTGTGGAAAACCAATTCTGTTTTTGCGCATGGTACCACATGCCCCAGTCCTTGCAGCATGCAAATGCCTAAACAGGGGCACACTGGAATAAAAATTATCACAGTACAGGTGGTACCCCTTGTGAAGCAGAGGCTGCATTATCTCCCACACGATCTTACTGCTGGTGGAAAGATCAGGGGGGCATCCAGGAACATTTATTGTGCGGTCCCGCCCTTCATAAATTCTGAAGGCGGTGGTATATCCTGACCCGCTTTCACACAATTTGTAGAGCTTAACGCCATATCTTGCCCTTTTTGAAGGTAGATATTGGCGAAAGCTAAGTCTGCCATGAAAGTTGAGGAGGGATTCGTCCACACTTACATTCTGCTCAGGGGTGTAGAGTTGCAGAAATAAATTATTCAGGGAATTTATTAGCGGTCTTATTTTGAACAACCGATCCCGGTTTGCATCAGTACTTGGGGGGGCCTGTGCGTTGTCATTGAAGTGGAGGAACCTCATTATTGTCTCATAACGAGACCTGGGCATTACTGCAGAATATACTGGGGTGGCTTGGGCGGGTCATGTTGACCAGTAAGACCTAATGGAGGGCTTTTTGACAATACCCATATTTAGGGTGAGCCCCAAAAATGTTTTTAATTCCAGCAAATTGGTGGGCGCCCAATCTCTGGCATGGGTGGATGAAGGTTTCTGCCTTATATATTGAGTGGCATATAAATTTGTTTCATGGACAATCTGATTTAGGATGTCGTCCGTTATAAATAAATGGAAGTAATCCATTTGGACAAAATTTGTATTGTCCACGGTTATGCCAGGAGTGGCAGTAAATCCGTGGATTCTAGGCCCAAAAGATGGGGCAGGTGCCCATACAAGAGCCTGGACTGAAGGGACCAGGCTGTCCCGTGCTACAGCGCTACTTGGCCCTGCGCTTTCAAGTTCTGCAGTTTCAACTGCATCAGGGACAACGTCCCCTGAAGATGAACCTGAAGTGACGCTGTCATCGTCACTACCTAAAACAGGTTCCATCTCGGACGCCATCTCTGATGCGGTCTCCGACTCAGACCACAGCATGGCGTATGCCTCCTCGGCGCTAAACAACTTCCTCGCCATAACGTAACTAACACTAACTAAACAAATTGTTTGTTTTTTTGTTTTTTTTTTTTTTATATAAAACACACTAACTGCTATATATATCTACACTACCGCTAACAAAAAAATAAACCGCTATTGCTATATATATTATATATATGTGGATATATATATAATTATATACTCCCTACCTGCCTATTCTAATAGAATAAAAGATAGAAAGGTAGATATATAGAAAAAAAGATAGATGGATAGATAGATTGTATAGATAGATAGAAATCTATCTATACAGAGAATGTTTTAGAGTGTAACTGTATTTTTTGTGTAACTGTAACTGTAATCTTCTGGCAGCAATTCTCTCGAGTCTCTTCTTCTCCTCAAACTGAAACAATGTTTGAGGAGAAGAAAAGAGGCAGGAGATTTACTGCCAGAAAAGTCAAAATAAAACAAATGTGGTCGCTGTGATAGGTTTTCACAGCGACCACATGTTCAGGGACCATCAGATTGGTCCCTGATACTCTGCCCAGTGCCCAGAGCTGTTGGTAACAGCGTGGGCACAGGGCTGTGTGCACGCGATCGCGTGCACACTGTTTTCTATGCAGAAATGCATGTGATCGCTGTGATTGGTTGTCACAGCGATCACATGTTCAGGGGCCAAAAGATTGACCCCTGACATTCTGCCCAGTGCCCATGGCTGTTAGCAACAGCCAGGGCACAGAGCTGTGTGCACGCGATAGCGCGTGCACAGTCTCTGAAGTGCCGCCTTAATAGTCTATACGGCGGACTTTAGAGACCCTGACCGCTGGCCGTATATTTACGGCCAGCGGTCGGGAACCTGTTAATAATAAAGCAGTTTGTAAGGGGGAAAAGTGGGTTTTTGATTTTTTTTTTAACTTTTTATTAAACTTTTTTTTTTTCACTAGTCCCACTAGGGGACTTCACTATGCGATTATCCGATCACATTTCTAATACACTGCAATACTTCTGTATTGCAGTGTATTATGCCTGTCCGTGTAAAACGGACAGGCATCTGCTCGGTCATGCCAGATGCATGACCTAGCAGGCATTTGCTACAGGCAGACCTGGGGGCCTATATTAGGCCCCCGGCTGCCATCGGAGACCTAGACACTCGGCAATCTTATCGCCGGGAGTCGGTGGGATGAGAGGGAGATCCCTCCCACTCTCCAAAACCACTCAGATGCGGCGCTCGCTATTGAGCGCCGCAACTGAGGGTTTAAACGGGTGAGATCGATACTAATATCGATCTCACCCGTTCGAGCAGTGATGCCCCCAGCCCTCGGCTACATCTGGTATCTGAGAGCAGGTAGATTTAACGGCTCCCTGCTCTATTTATTCCGATGCAGCGCCGTAAAAACACTATAGGGCGGTCATGAACGGGTTAAAAAAACAATAACAGCCTTTTTCCCATAATCCGTTTTTATTATAGGGAAAAATAGAAAACCTTAAAAAAAAAAAAAGTACACATATGTTGTATCACCGCGTCCGTAACGAACCGAACTATAAAAATATTACGCTATTTTACCCGCACGGTTAACACCGTAAAAAACAATTCCAAAATCGCTATTTTTTTAGTCATTACCCCTCCCAAAACAGATTAAAAAAAGTGATCCAAAAGTTGCATCTACCCTAGAATTATACCATTAAAAACTACAGCTCGTCCCGCAAAAAACTATGGCGACACAAAAGATGAATTATTTGAAACAAAAGTGATTTAATGTGCAGACAGCGGCAAAGCATAAAAAACTATATACATATGGTATCGACGTATGAACACCGTAAGAAATAAAAAACATTATTAGATTTGCTTGTTTTTGGTCACCTTGCTTACCAAAAAATGAAATAAAAAGTGATCAAAAAATCACATGTACCCCAAAATGATACCAATGAGAACTACAGATTGTCCCGCAACAAATAAGCCCTCACACAGCTCTGGTGGCGGGAAAAAAAAAAGTTCTGCCGATGCAAAATGTGCTGAGTGTTCCAAAAGCGGATAAGATTTTTTATTTATCAGTGCGACACTGGCCACACATCTGTGGATTATTATTTATTTACCCCATTATTATACCCTCTTATTATACCCTGAAGTACTCCGCACAGCTTACATATGCCCCCACATTATAAACTAAAATACAAGTAAAACTCTAAACAGAAATACTACCAAGCAAAATCTGCACTCCAAAAGCCCTTCTTCTGAACCCTACAGCGTGCCCAAACAGCAGTTTACATCCACATATATGGCATCGCCATACCTGGGAGAACCTGCTTAACAGTTTGAGGTATTTGTCTTCAGTGGCACGAACTGGGCACAACATATTGTGCACTAAAATTGCATATACCTGTGGAAAATTGCAATTTTCACTTTGCACCATCCACTGAGCGTTCATTTCTAATAATAATTAAAAAAACAACTTGTGGAATCGAAATGCTCACTACACCCCTTAACAAAATGCATTGAAGGCTGCAGTTTCCAAAATGGGGATCACTACTTCGGGGTTTGTTTTACTATTTGAGCCCAGAGCCCTGCCATTGTGGGTCAATGCTGCAAAAACCACCAAAATAGACCTCACATGCGCATTTGCTCTTTCATTCCTATGCCCTGTCATGTGTCCAGGCAAATGATAAATGCCTTGAGGGGTGCAGTTTACAAAATGGAGTCACTTCTCAGTTTTTTACACACTACTCTAGTACCTAATGGAGCTCTGCAAATGCGACATGGCGCCTGTACACCAGTCCAGCAAAATCTGCACTCTAAAAACCAAATGGCGCTCCTTCCATTTTTAGCTCTGCCATGTGCCCAAACATGGGGTATTGCTGTAGTCAGGAGAAATTGGGTAACAAATTGTCCGGTGTTGATTCTCCTATTACCCCTTGTGAAAATAAAAAATTAGGAGCAAAGCTACATATTTTTGGAGAAAAACGAATTCTAATATAATCTATGAAACACCTGTGGGATCAAGATGCTCACTACACCCCTAGATGAATGGCCTGAGGGATATCGTTTCCAAAATGGAGTCACTTCTCAGGGGTTTCTACTGTACTGGTATCTCAGGGGCTCTGCATATGCGATATGGCACCCAAAAATCAATTAAGCAAAATCTGCATGCCAAGTAGCACACCTGCCATTCTGAGCCCTGCGGTGTGTCCAAACAGCAGTTTATGACCACATATGGGGTATTGCCATAGTCGTGAGAAATTGCTTTAGAATTGTTGGGGTGCTTTTTCTCCTTTATTCCTTGTGAAATTGAAACAAATTAAACATTTTAGTGGAAAGAATGTAGATTTTCATTTTTACTGCCTAATTCCAATGAATTCAGCAAAAAAACAGTGGGGTCAAAATGCTCACTATACCGCTAGATAAATACTATGAGGGGTGTAGTTTGCCAAATGGGGTCACTTTTGGTGGGTTTCCACTGTTTTGCCCCCTCAGGGGCTTTGCAAATGTGACATGGCGCCGCAAACCATTCCAGCAAAACTTGAGCTACAAAAATCAAATGGTGCTCCTTCCATTGTAAGCCCTGCCGTGTGTCCAAACAGCAGTTTATTACCACATATGGGGTATTGGTGTGCTCAGAAGAGTTTGCTTTACAAATGTTATGGTGCTTTTTCTCCTTTATCTATTGTGAAAATGAAAATAATCTTATTAGAAAACCTGTCGATTTTCAATTTCACTGAATGATTCCAATAAATTCTGCAAAAAATGTGTGGCGTCCAAATGCTAACTATACCCCTAGAAATATTCCTTGAGGGGTGTAGTCTCCAAAATGGTGTCCCTTTTGGGGGGTTTCCACTGTTTTGGCCCCTCCAGGGCGTTGCAAACACGACATGGCACTGACAACTATTCCAGCAAAATCTGTTCTCCAAAATCCAAATGGTGCTCCTTCCCTTGTGAACCCTGCCGTGCGTCCAAACAGCAGTTTATTACCACATATGGGGCATTGCCACAATCGCGAGAAGATGCTTTACAAATGTTGGGGTGCTTTTTCTTATTTATTCCTTGTTACATTTAAAAATTCTGCCGTTTTTTTCAGAAAAAAAGTAGATTTACATTTTTACAGACTAATTACAATAAGTTTAGCTAAAAAAAAAAACTGGGGTCAAAATGCTAACTATACCACTAGATAAATTTCTTGAGGGGAGTAGTTTCCAAAATGGGGTCACTTTTGGGGGGTTTCCACTGTTTTGGCATCACAAGACCTCTTCAAACCTGACATGGTGACTATAAAATATATTCTAAAAAAAAAAGGAGGCCCCAAAATCCACCATGTGCTGCTTTTGCTTCTGAGGCCGGTGTTTCAGTCCATAAGCATACTAGGGCCACATATGGGGAAAAAAAATGAAAATGTGTAAATTTCACCTCTACTTTGCTTTAATTCCTGTGAAACCCCTAAAGGGTTAACAAACTTTCTGAATGCTGTTTTGAATACTTTGAGGGCTCTAGTTTTTAAAATGGCGTGATTTATGGGGACTTTCTAATATATAAGGCTTTCCAAGCCACCTCAGAACTGAACTGGTCTCTGAAATAATACCCTTTTGAAATTTTCTTGAAAATGTGAGAAATTGCTGCTAAAGTTGGGAAGCCTTGTAACATCCTAGAAAAATAAAAGGACGTTCAAAAAACGATGCAAATATAAAGTAGACATATGGTAAATGTGGTATTGCTATCTTACAAGCAAATATACTTAAATTTAGAAAATGCTAATTTTTGCAAATTTTCGCAGAATTCGTTTTTTTTTCACAAATAAACACTGAATATATCGACCAAATTTTACCACTAACATAAAGTACATTGTGCCACGAGAAAACAATCTCAGAATCACTTGGATAGGTAAAAGGATTCCAAAGTCATTACCACATAAAGTGAAACATGTCAGATTTGAAAAAAATTAGCTTTGTCCTTACGGCCAAAACATGCTGTGTCCTTAAGGGGTTAAACCTAGACAGGACACACAGAAGGGAAATACACACATTGACAGATAAGGAAAAACAGATGGGGGCACACAAACCACACACAGCAGGCACACAAGAGGGCATTTATAATTGATATACTAAAATGTTAAAGAGGCTCTGTCACCAGATTTTGCACCCCTATCTGCTATTGCAGCAGATAGGCGCTGCAATGTAGATTACAGTAACGTTTTTATTTTTAAAAAACGAGCATTTTTGGCCAAGTTATGACCATTTTCGTATTTATGCAAATGAGGCTTGCAAAAGTACAACTGGGCGTGTTGAAAAGTAAAAGTACAACTGGGCGTGTATTATGTGCGTACATCGGGGCGTGTTTACTACTTTTAATAGCTGGGCGTTCTGAAGAGAAGTATCATCCACTTCTCTTCAGAACGCCCAGCTTCTGGCAGTGCAGATCTGTGACGTCACTCACAGGTCCTGCATCGTGTCGGCACCAGAGGCTACAGTTGATTCTGCAGCAGCATCAGCGTTTGCAGGTAAGTAGCTACATCGACTTACCTGCAAACGCCGATGCTGCTGCAGAATCATCTGTAGCCTCTGGTGCCGACACGATGCAGGACCTGTGAGTGACGTCACAGATCTGCACTGCCAGAAGCTGGGCGTTCTGAAGAGAAGTGGATGATACTTCTCATCAGAACGCCCAGCTATTAAAAGTAGTAAACACGCCCCGATGTACGCACATAATACACGCCCAGTTGTACTTTTACTTTTCAACACGCCCAGTTGTACTTTTGCAAGCCTCATTTGCATAAATACGAAAATGGTCATAACTTGGCCAAAAATGCTCGTTTTTTAAAAATAAAAACGTTACTGTAATCTACATTGCAGCGCCTATCTGCTGCAATAGCAGATAGGGGCTGCAAAATCTGGTGACAGAGCCTCTTTAACTTCCAAGTGTAACCAATCCAAATGGCATCTGGAGTATTTTCTATGCAGAATCCCAGGTGGTTCATAACTGTACTGCTTGGTTAACATGGCCACCACATGCTTTAGCTATGGCCTAGAGGAGGAAAGCAGTGGATCAGACATGATTCTGCCGGAGGTTAGCACAAAATCATAGCTCTGTCTGTTGCCTATGTTAAAAGCAGGCACAGGATTATATGAATGTAGAATGCACACTCTGTAGAAAGCATGACTGGGACACAGTGTAAGGTTCAGTTCACACAGAGTTTTTTGACTCGGAAAACGCGCCAAAAAACGACCGAAAATGCCTCCCATTGATTTGAGAACGGAAAAAACGGCTCACGGGAAAAAGAAGCAACATACACTATCTTCGGGCGTTTACGTCTCTGACCTCACATCAATGGGAGGCATAGAAAGCGTATTTCGCTGCGATTTTTGCCCTGTGGCGCTCAATAGTCGTTGGCAAGAATCGGCGTGCAGGCAGAGCAAAATCTGCCTCAATATTCCAAACTGAATTTTGAGGCAGATTTTCTGCCTGCAAAAAACTCTGTGTGAACCCATCCTAATCTGACACACACGCTCAACTTCACTGTCCTTGGTCTTAGAAGTCCATCATTTTTGCTCAAGCTTTGGGTTGAAAAGACACTTACACAGGTGCTTTTAACTCCTTCCCGAGCGCTCACTGTCTTTTGCAGGTCCCACTCTACAGCGATGTATTTTTATGTTGCTGTAGAAAAGGCTTATGAGCGCTTAAAGAGGCTCTGTCACCAGATTTTGCACCCCTATCTGCTATTGCAGCAGATAGGCGCTGCAATGTAGATTACAGTAACGTTTTTATTTTTAAAAAACGAGCATTTTTGGCCAAGTTATGGCCATTTTTGTATTTATGCAAATGAGGCTTGCAAAAGTACAACTGGGCGTGTTGCAAAGTAAAAGTACAACTGGGCGTGTATTATGTGCGTACATCGGGGCGTGTTTACTACTTTTACTAGCTGGGCGTTCTGATGAGAAGTATCATCCACTTCTCTTCAGAACGCCCAGCTTCTGGCAGTTCAGATCTGTGACGTCACTCACAGGTCCTGCATCGTGTCGGCCACATCGGCACCAGAGGCTACAGTTGATTCTGCAGCAGCATCAGCGTTTGCAGGTAAGTAGCTACATCGATTTACCTGCAAACGCCGATGCTGCTGCAGAATCATCTGTAGCCTCTGGTGCCGATGTGTCC
Organism: Rhinoderma darwinii; assembly: GCF_050947455.1. Taxonomy (NCBI): domain Eukaryota; kingdom Metazoa; phylum Chordata; class Amphibia; order Anura; family Rhinodermatidae; genus Rhinoderma; species Rhinoderma darwinii. The sequence goes on along the minus strand of NC_134690.1, from coordinate 307,362,798 downwards.
TCGCTCGTCTGACACGATGCAGGACCTGGGGAAGTGACGTCACAGCGTGATCTCTCGAGAACACGGCTGTGTCTGCACTGCCAGAAGCTGGGCGTTCTGAAGAGAAGTGGATGATACTTCTCGTCAGAAAGCCCAGCTAGTAAAAGTAGTAAACACGCCCCCGATGTACGCAAATAATACACGCCCAGTTGTACTTTTACTTTTCAACACGCCCAGTTGTACTTTTGCAAGCCTCATTTGCATAAATACAAAAATGGTCATAACTTGGCCAAAAATGCTCGTTTTTAAAAAATAAAAACGTTACTGTAATCTACATTGCAGCGCCTATCTGCTGCAATAGCAGATAGGGGTTGCAAAATCTGGTGACAGAGCCTCTTTAATCTCTAAGCAGGAGCTGTTCGGGTATGTGCACACGTAGTGACCAAAAACGTCTGAAAATACGGAGCTGTTTTCAAGGGAAAACAGCCCCTGATTTTCAGACGTTTTTTGAGCAACTCACGTTTTTTGCAGTGTTTTTTACGTCCGTTTTGGAGCTGTTTTCATTGGAGTCTATGAGAAAACGGCTCCAAAAAAGTCCAAAGAAGTGTCCTGCACTTCTTTGACGAGGCAGTCAGTTTACGCGTCGTCGTTTGACAGCTGTCAAACGACGACGCGTAAATGACAGGTCGTCCGCACAGTACGTCGGCACATCCATTCAAATGAATGGGCAGATGTTTGCCGACGTATTGGAGCCATATTTTCAGGCGTAAATCGAGGCATAATACGCCTCGTTTACGCCTGAAAATAGGTCGTAGCCTTACTAACGCAGAGAAGCTTTCTGAATACAGCTGGGATCAGAGAGAACTCCAATTCCCGCTGTTTAACCCTTTTTTCACAGTGGACTCTACACCAGTAACCCGGTGACACGATCGGAGACTGGGGTATTCCTCTGCAGTCAGCCCTGCGGACCTAGAAATAACCCCAGTGCTCCCTTTTTTAAAAGCCTGCTGTTAGGACACACTATGTGTTGCCCTAACAGCAGCCTGTGTCACGGTGACACAGTATAATGTATTAAGACACAAGAGTATGCTAATATATTATGAGTAAAAATAAAGTCGTTTTTAAGTTATCCCTTCATAGGAATAAAAAATAAAGAAATGTCCACAAGAAAGTTAGTATTTAGCATAAAATAGATTTTATTGCCGATTCATTACATAAAATCCTGCACATATTGGGTATCTACATAACCATAACCTAAATAATTAATTTAACAGTTTATTTAATGTGAAACGTGAGCGGTATAAAAAAAAATAAACAAAAAAGCAATACTGAAAATAACTTTTTTTTTCTACATTTTTGCACAAAAGTAAATTACACAGCAATTCTCCCGCATTAAACAAGGCCTCATACAGCAACGTCAATGAAAAAATAAAAAAAAAGTTATAGCTGCTAAAAGGCAGAGAGGCAAAAATGAAAAATATTTAGCTGGTGATTAACCCCTTAATGACCAGCCTATTTGAAACCTTAATGACAAAGCCATTTTTTACGTTTTTCCATCGTCGCATTCCAAGAGCTATAATCTTTTTATTTTATCGTCGACATAGCTGTGTAAGGTCTTGTTTTTTTGCGGGACAAGTTGTATTTTTTAATAGCACCATTTTGTGGGACATATTATTTATTGATTAACTTTTATTCACTTTTTTTGGGGGGGGAATAGAAAAAAACCTGAAATTTCGCCACTTTTTTTCGCGTCTTAAATCTACGCCATTTAACGTGTGATATAAATAACACAATAACTTTATTCAGTGGGATGTTACGATTGCAACGATACCAAATTTGTATCGTTTTTATATGTTTTACTACTTTTACACAGTAAAAACGCTTTTTTTTCAAAATTATTTGTTTTTGGGTCTCAATATTTGAAGAGCCGTAACCGATGCGGTTGTATGAGGGCTTTTTTTTTTGCGGGAAGACTTGTAGTTTTTATTGGTACCATTTTGGAGTAGATGCAACTTTTTGATCACTTTTTATCACATTTTTTTTAAGTCTCGATTCACAGAAAACAGCAATTTTTCCATAGTTTTTTTATTAAATTTTTTACGGCGTTCACCGTGCGGGTTAAATAATGTAATAGATCTATAGTCGGGGTCGTTACGGACGCGGCGATACCAAATATGTGTAACTTTTTTACTTTATTTCGGTTTTTTAATAGTAAAGCATTTTGTAAGGGGAAAAGCTGGGTTTTTCATTTTTTTCACATTTTTTTTTAAATTAACTTTATTAAACTTTTTTTTTACTAGTCCCACTAGGGGACTTTAATATGCGATTCTCCGATCGCTATTATAATACACTGCAATACTTTTGTATTGCAGTGTATTACTGGCTGTCCGTTTAAAACGGACAGGCATCTGCTAGGTCATGCCTCCGGCATGATCTAGCAGGCATTCGCTCCAGGCAGACCTGGGGGCCTTTATTAGGCCCCCGGCTGCCATTAGAGACACAGACACTCGCCGATCGTATCGCCGGGTGTCGGTGGGAGAGTGAGGGAGCTCCCTCCCTCTCTCCAAAACCACTCAGATGCGGTGCACGCTATTGTGCACCGCATCGGAGAGGTTAAACGGGTGAGATCGATACTAATATCGAGCTCATATGGCAGAGCAGGGACGCTCCCTGCTCTGTTTACTTTATCCTAATGCAGTGCCGTAAAAAGGCATATGCATCAGAATAAAGCCAGTTAGTGGCCGCCGTTAAAAGGTGTATTGGCGGTCACTAACGGGTTAAAGCCTTTTCAGGCCTAGTCATTAATCCCTTCCCTCTTTGGCCACTTTTGACCTTCCTGACCGAGCCTCATTTTTCAAATCTGACATGTTTCACTTTATGTGGTAATAACTCCGGAATGCTTTTACCTATCCAAGCGATTCTGAGATTGTTTTCTCATGACACATTGGACTTTATGTTTCTGGCAAAATTTGCCCGATACATTCAGTATTTAATTGTGAAAAACTCCAAAATTTTGCGAAAAATTGCAAACATTTGCTTTTTTCTCAATTTAAATGTATCTGCTTGTAAGACAGGCAGTTATACCACACAAAAGTGTTGCTAATTAACATCACCCATATGTCTACTTTAGTTTAGCATCGTTTTTTGAACATAATTTTATTTTTCTAGGACGTTACAAGGCTTAGAACTTTAGCAGCAATTTATCACATTTTCAAGAAAATTTAAAAATGATATTTTTTACAGGGGCCAGTTCAGTTGTGAAGTGGCTTTGAGGTCCTTAGATATTAGAAACCCCCAATAAGTCACCCCATTTTAAAAACTGCACCCCTCAAAGTATTCAAAGCAGCATTTAGAACGTTTTTTAACCCTTTAGACATTGCGCAGGAATTAAGGCAAAGTAGAGGTGAATTTTATAAATTTCATTATTTTTTTCCCGAAGTTCATTTTGAATCCATTTTTTTTGTACCACAGAAGGTTTTACCAGAGAAATGCAACTCAATATTTATTGCCCAGGTTCTGCAGTTTTAGGAAAGATCCCACATGTGGCCCTAGTGTGCTACTTGACTGAAGCACCGGCCTCCGAAGCAAAAGTAGCAGCTAGTGAATTTTGGGCCTCCTTTTTATTAGAATATATTTTAGGCACCATGTCAGCTTTGAAGAGGTCTTGTGGAACTAAAACAGTGGAAACACCCCAAAAGTGACCCCATTTGGGAAACTACACCCCTCGAGGAATTTATTTAGGGGTGTAGCAAGCATTTTGACCCGCCTGTTTTTTTGCAAAAATATTTGGAACTAGGCCATGAAAATGAAAATCTACATTTTTTTTTCAAATAAAATGTATGTTTAGCAAACTTTTTTTCATTTCCAAAAGAACTAAAGTAGAAAAAGCACGACAACATTTGTAGAGCAATTTCTCCCGAGTAAAAGAGTACCCCACATGTGGTAATAAACGGCTGTTTGGACACACGGCGAGGCTGAGAAGGGAAAGAGCGCCATTTGGCTTTTGGAACTCAAATTTAGCAGGAATGGTTTGCGGTGGCCATGTTGCATTTGCAAAGCCCCTGAGGGGACAAAACAGTGGAAACCCCCAACAAGTGACCCCATTTTGGAAACTATACCCCTTGAGGAAATTATCTAGGGGTATGGTGAGCATTTTGACCCCACAGGTTCTTTGCAGAAATTTTTGGAAGTAGGCTGTGAAAATGAAAATTTACATTTTTTCCAAATAAAATGTAGGTTTAGCTAATTTTTTTTTTCATTTCCACAAGGACTAAAGGAGAAAAAGCACCATAATATTTGTAAAGAAATTTCTCCCGAGTAAAACAGTACCCCACATTTGGTAATAAACGGCTGTTTGGACACATGGCGAGGCTGAGAAGGGAAAGAGTGGCTTTTGGAACTCAAATTTAGCAGGAATGATTTGCGGTGGCCATGTCACATTTGCAAAGCCCCTGAGCGGAAAAAACAGTGGAAACCCCCAACAAGTGACCCCCATTTTGGAAACTATACCCCATGAGGAAATTAGGGGTACAGTGAGCAGTTTGACCCCACAGGTGTTTTACAGAACTTATTGGAAGTAGGCCGTAAAAATGAAAATCTACATTATTTCAAAGAAAATGTAGGTTTAGGTATTTTTTTTTAATTTCCACAAGGACTGAAGGAGAAAAAGCACCGCAACATTTGTAAAGCAATTTCTCCCGAGTAAAACAATACCCCACATGTGGTCATAAACATCTGTTTGGACACACGGTATGGCTCAGAATGGAAGGAGCACCATTGGATTTTGGAATGGTTTCTGGGCGCCATGTCACATTTGCTGAGCCCCTGTAGTACTAGTACAGTGGAAACACCCCAAAAGTGACTCCATTTGGGAAACTGCACCCCCTGAGGAATCATCTAGGGGTATAGTGAAAATTTTGATCCCAAAGGTTTTTTGCTGAATTAATTAGAATTAAGCCATGAAAATGAAAAATATAGAATAAAGAAGAAAAAGCACGCCAATGTTTGTAAAGACATTTCTTCCGAGTACGGTAACACCCCATATGTGGTTATAATCAGCTGTTTAGGAGCGGTATTTATCTCTTGGAGCGTAGATTTTGCTGGAATGGTTTGCGGACGCCATCTTGCATTTGCAAAACCACTGATGTAGCAAACAAAAGTGACCCCGTTTTAGAAACCACCCCTAAAGGCATTTATCAAGGGGTCTAGTGAGAATTTAGACTCCACAGGTGTTTTTCAGAAATGAATACGCAGTGGATGGTGCAAAGTGAAAATTGCAATTTTTCCACTGATCTGTCTATTCATCGCACAACATGTTGTGCCCCTAGAGAATCTTACCCCATAAATTGTTAAGCGGGTTCTCCCGGGTATGGTAATGCTTTACTTGTGGCCATAAATTGCTGTTTGGGCACACTGTAGGGCTAAGAAGGGAAAGACCGCCATTTTGAGCATGGATTTTGCTTGGTAATAGTTCTGTTTGGGGTTTTTCTGGTATTTCAGTTTAGAATGTGGGGGCATATGTAAGCTGTGCAGAGTACATCAGGGCATAATAAGGGTATAATAATTGGGTAAATAATACAATTATCCATAGATTTGTGTTACGATGTGAAGCGATCCGTTATGCGCAGGCCGGTGTCACACTGATAAACGGTTTTCTTTCTTATCCCCCTTTTGTAACGCTCTGCACCTTTTGGGGACTTTTTCCCCTTCGTAGTTTGGGAAATATTGCTGGGAAAGTTTTGCGCTGGTATAATACGGGCGCCCTCGCTTCCAGCGGATGTGCTATGTCCCTTCCCTTTTCTAGTTCCTAAATACTAGGGCCCTGAAACTGAAGGAATGTTCCCCTCCGGCCTGCGCATTGAGATGTTTTTCATCACCGCATTACTAGTGCCATAACTTTTTTATTTTTCAGTTGATTGAGCGGTGTGCGGGCTTGTTTTTTGTGAGACGGGCTGTAGATTTTATTGGTACCATTTTAGAACACATACGACTTTTTGATCACTTTTTATTTCATTTTTTGATAAAGGAAATTACCAAAAACAAGCAATTCTGGAATAGTTTTTTATTGGTTTTTTTTCGCCATCCACAGTGCGCCCTAAATTACATGTTAGCTTTATTCTGCGGGTCGATATGATTACGGCGATACCAAATTTATATAGTTTTTTTTATGTATTGCAGCTTTTGCATAATAAAATCACTTTTTTTTATAAAATCATTTGTTTTCTGTGTCGCCATTTTCTAAGACCCATAACTTTTTTATTTTTGCGTGCACAAAGCGATGTCAGGGATTATTTTTTGCGGGACGGATTGCCGTTTTTATTAGTGCTATTTTGGAGTAAATGTGACTTTTTGATCACTTTTTATAGCATTTTTTGGAACGAGATGTGACCTAAAAACGAAGATTCTAGCGTTGTTTTTCATGTTTTTTTTTTTTACCGCGTTCACCGTGCGGGATAAATTACATAATAGTTTTGTAATTTGGGTTGTTACGGACGCGGCGATACCAATTATGTATAGTTTTTTTTCATTTTTACGGTTTTTCCCATAATAAAAGACTTACTATGGGAAAAAAGTCAGTTTAGCTTTATTTTTATTTGAAACGTTTGTGTTTTTATTGTTTTACCACATTTTTATTAACTTTTTTTTACTTTTTTGACTTGTCCCACTAGGGGACTTGAGGGCCTGATGCCCCGATCGCTACTCTAATATACTGCACTACATACGTAGCGCAGTGTATCAGCTCTGTCAGTTATTCACTGACAGCAAGCCTGTGAGGACGCGCCGCAGGCGGGTCTTCATCGGCTCCCATACAAGGCAGACTCGGACGCCATTTTCTGGCGTCCGATTGCCACAGCAACCCAGCGATTGCGTCACTGGGTTGCCGGTCGGGTTAAAACCTTTCAGATGCTGCGCAATATTGAGGGGTTAATCAGCCGGATCGGAGAATAGCTCCGGTCCTGGCAGTTACAGGAGGGTGCCAGCTGTATAATACAGCTGTCACCCCGCGGTGATGGTGCCGGCTCTGCTTCTGAGCCCGCACCATCACTGCGAAGTAACTGTACTGCGCTTTGCGGGAACAACTTCCTGGCAGCGCTGTATATATGCGGCGGATGTTGGGAAGGGGTTAAGGGTTGTCCATTCCCCAAAAAATGTATGGCCTATCCTATCTGATCGGTCGGCATCTAACTCCTGGCACCCAGACCGATTAGTTGTTTTGAAGTGTTTTCGTACGAGCGCTGATTTTTCTTCATTTCCTTTATACGGATATCGATCTCACCCGTTTGACCAGGGATGCTGAGACCAGGGAGATTTAACATCTCCCTGCTCTGTTTATTTATTCTGATGCAGCAGCGTGATAAGGTATATGCTTCAGAATAAAGCCCATTAGTGGCCGCCATGAAAAGGCGTATTGGCAGTCACTAACGGGTTAATATGCATTTACCTTAACTGGTGCTGGCTTAGATACTCATGAGGCTTGCCCGTAGACATAACAGTATAGTGCTGCATGGCCAAGAACCACATGGCAAAACCACATGAGGTCTCATTGTAAATTGCTGTGGTTTTGCAATGCGGTACAGGTGAAACAAATGGTTTCAATGTGTTTCACCTGTACAAGACGTGCAAGACCATGGTCCATAATTCTCTGTAAAACCTGGCACACTACCACTACGTGTATAGATAACCTAAAAATCGGCAGAAAAACCTTCATGCTATTACATTGTATTTTAAGAGAACAATTGCTAAACTGTGCAAATTTTTTTTTTATATATATATATAATCTTACCAGATGCTGTTTTGTGGTTGCATTAAATTTTTATTCTATGCAGGTAAAATATGTCGGTAGCAGCATATTGTCTCATCTGTTGTAGAAAAATAACTACATCTGCATCAAGACGGGACCGCAACTGGAAAGGTATAAGTAAGTTCAATATCATCAGTATTATACTCTTATTTCTAGTATCTCAAACATATTCATCCGTGCCACACAAAGATAATAACTCACACCAGTTCCAATGCTAACATTACATTTTTGAAGTGTGTGAATGGAAACTGGAATAACCATACATGCTTAGGGGAAGCCATGAAATCCAATAAATGCTGCCCATTTGGGACCCTCTAATCAGAGGTGATCATTCGGTACTTATTGTATTTCTATTTATGGTTTAGCTTTCATTGTTTGCTAATAAAACCTTACCATAATAGGCCCAGCTTCACTGGGGTACCAGTGATATCCAAAAGACGGGACCACACAATGTTATACGTACCTCGCAACGTTTTGAATGGTTTAAAGAGGGATTCTTATGGTTCATTGTGTAAAAGTTCAACTTTTTTTCTTGCATATATCTATGTATAAATCCAAAATCCAGATTGCACAAAATTCTGAAATAATATACACATTGGGGTCTAATATACAGCTAGGAACCAGACAGTTTCTATAGCAATATAGTACGTTTATGAATGTGCATCTATTTCCCGGTAGGGGGACATAAAGCGCAAAGAGGGACAAAGGGACTTTGGTTAAAAGTAGGGTATGTCCGTCCAAAATTCAGACACTTGGGAAGTATGCAAATGTATTTGCTTAAAGCAAAGCCTATTCCTTGTAGTTGCAGTCAGTACAATACAGGTGCTTTTCATGGTGGCTTGTATTCCCTGAATGGAGCACTCACAGGGACTATCACAATGTGTAGAGGGGCATCATAACAGAGAACATGCTGCTGCCAGGTGCTAGAGAAGAGTTAATTTCCCTGCCATTGCTAGGATATGCCCCTAATGTGTATGTCCGCATAGTCCATCAGATTAGCAGAAAATCCTCTATTGGACCACCTTTTTTGATCTTAAAGCTAAACATTATGCAGGGTCTGGACTCTGGAGGAAACCTGCAATTAAGCCGAACAAATTAAATGAATCAATTACACATACTAAGACTGGGTTCTCAAGTTGCGGTCAAAATGCATTTAGCCACACATTTAGCAAAAGAAGCCAGCCTAATATTTTGGAAAATCCAGTAATCTGGCAATCAGAGTACTAAGAGATGTGGAGCCCTGAATGTGTATATCCGTTTTACGGAAAATATACAATAATGATGTACTATTTGTTCTTTTCATTTAGGAAACCTTGCCGGGATTACAGGATCACTGTTTTTAGGGTAAGGGCATTGCAAACGGAATGAAATTGCAAATATTTGTGTATGGTACAATTATACAGTAATTGCGCATAAAAAATTCTACGTAGGAATTTGACCACTGTTAGGATCTAATAGGAGCTTCTCCCATATTACCCCCACCGATGCAGCAGTGTTTGCAGCTCTGTTTGCAGCTGATGATGATCACATTTTATTATAATATATACAGTACTGTACAAAAGTGAGAGACTTGTTTATAAAATTTCCAGTCATAGCAACTATGAAGCAAAAGATATTCACTTTTCAGTATCAGAGAAAAAAACAGGATACAAATTTACCCTGACAATCCTTAAAGGCGTTTTCCCATCAGGGACATTTATGACGTATCCACAGTTTTTGTCATAAATGTCAGATAGATACAGGTCCCATCTCTAGAATGGGGCCCCCTAAACCCTGTTTTACTTCTCTGTGTTGCGGCTGAAGCATAGTTACATAGTACGGTTGAAAAAAGACACATGTCCATTAGGTTCAACCAAGGGATGGGAGAAGGGAAGGGAAGAATTTCTACACAGAGACATAGGAGCTGATTTTTTCGTTATAGGAAATTATCTAAGCCTTTTTTAAAGCCATCTACTGTCCCTGCTGTGACCAGCTCCTGCGGCAGACTATTCCATAGATTCACAGTTCTCGCACTAAAGAAGGATTGCCGCCTCTGCAGGTTGAAACTTTTTTTCTCCAGACGGAGGGAGCGTCCCCTTGAACCCATTTTGTAACTCTGCCTTCTCTTGATTCCCTGTGACCAACTCCCCATATCTAGGGGTCTTACATGTTCAGACCTTGGCTTTTTTGCATTTATATATGTGAAGAATTTTTGGGGATTTGTTTTACTATCCTTGGCCACCTGCCTTTCATTTTGTATTTTTGCAGATTTTATTAAGCTCTTTATAATTTACAAAGGCTACAGCTGTACCCTCAGATTTGTATTTTTTAAATGCCCTTTTTTTTGTCATATATTGCCTTTTTACAGAAGGTGTAAGCCATGTGGGGTTTAATTTTAGTCCTTTGTACTTGTTACCTATAGGAATAATTTTTGCACTATAATTGTACAAAGTAGGTTTTAAGATCTCGCATTTGTACCATTACTTGACATTAGTTCTTCCCAGTCTATGTCCTGAATTGCAGCCCTCATCCTGGGGAAATTGGCCTTCTTAAAATTAAGTGTATTTCCCATCCCAGGCTGTGTTTGTTTTTTACAGTATATGTAAAATATAACTATATTGTGATCACTGTTACCGAGGTTTTCACGAACATTGAACTTCCCAACAAGTTCTGCATTATTAGAAATGACCAGATCCAACATAGCTTCACCTCTAGTCGGGTCTTCCACATTCTGGCCCATAAAATTTTCCTGCAACAGGTTGAGGACATTTCTCCCCTTTGCAGTTGAAGCCGAACCATGTCACCAATTAATCCCCTTCAGGACCCAGCCTGTTTTGGCCTTCAGGACACAGCCGATTTTTTTCAAATCTGACATGTTACTTTATGTAGTAATAACTCCGGAATGCTTTTACCTATCCAAGCGATTCTGAGATTTTTTTCTCGTGACATGTTGTACTTTATGTTAGTGAAAAAAATTGGTCGATAACTTCGGTCTTAATTTCTGAAAAACACCAAAATTTAGAAAAACTTTGCAAAAATTAGCTTTTTCCTAAATGTAAACGTATCTGCTTGTAAAACAGATAGTAACACCACACAAAATAGTTACTAGTTAACATTTCCCATATGTCTACTTTGTTTGCATCGTTTTTTGAACGTCCTTTTATTTTTCTAGGACGTTACAAGGCTTAGAACTTTAGCAGCAATTTCTCATATTTTAAAGAAAATTTCAAAAGGCCATTTTTTCAGGGACCAGTTCAGGTCTGAAGTGGATTTGAGGGCCTTATATATTATAAAATCCCCAGAAGTCACCCCATTTTGAAAACTGCACCCCTAAAGGTATTCGAATCAGCATTCATAAAGTGTTTTAACCCTTTAGGCGTTTCACAGGAATTAAATCAAAGTAGAGGCGAAATTTACAAATTGTATTTTTTTTTGCCGAAATTAATTTCTAATAAATTTTTTTTTTGTAACACAGAATGTTTTACCAGAGAAATGCAACTCAATATTTATTGCCCAGATCCTGCAATTTTTAGAAATATCCCACATGTGGCCCTAGTGTGGTAATGGACTGAAACACAGGCCTCCGAAGCAAAGGAGCACCGAAGTGGATTTTGGACCACCATTTTTTTAGAATATATTTTAGGCACCTTGTGAGGTTTGAAGAGGTCTTGTGGTGCCAAAACAGTGGAAACACTCCAAAAGTTACCCCATTTTGTAAACTACACTTCTCAAGGAATTTATCTAGTAGTATAGTTAGCATTTTGACCACACAGGTTTTTCGCTAAATTTATTAGAATTAGTCTGTAAAAATGAAAATCTACTTTTTTTCTGAAAAAACATAGAAATGTGTCATATTTACAAGGAATAATAAATAAAAAGGCACCCCAACATTTGTAAAGCAATGTCTCCCGATTACGGTAATATCCCATATGGGGTAATAAACTGCTGATTGGACCCACAGCAGGGCTCAGAAGGGAAGGAGCGCCGTTTGGATTTTGGAGCACGGATTTTGCTGGATTGGTTTTCGGTGCCATGTCGCGTTTGCAACACCCTGGAGGGACCAAAACAGGGGAAACCCCCCAAAAGTGGCCCCATTTTGAAAACTACACCTCTCAAGGAATTTATCTAGGGGTATAGTTAGCGTTTTGACCACACAGTTTTTTTGCAGAATTTAGTGGAATTAGGCAGTGAAAATGAGAATAGATTTTTTTTCTGAAAAAGCATAGAAATTTTTAATTTTTACAAGGAAAAAAAGAACCACAACATTTGTAAAGCATTTTCTCCTGATTACAGCAATACCCGTATGTGGTAATAAACTGCTGGTTGGACCCATGGCAGCGCTCAAAAGAGATGGAGCACCATTTGGATTTTGGAGCACAGATTTTGCTGGATTGTTTTTCGGTGCCATGCCGCGTTTGCAACGCCCTGAAGGGACCAAAACAGTGGAAACCCCCCAAGTTACCCTATTTTGGAAACACCCGTCAAGGAATTTTTCTAAGGGTATAGTGAGCATTTAGACCCCACGGGCCTTTTGCAGAATTTATTAGAATTAGGCCGTGAAAATGAATATCACAATTTTTTTCCACTAAAATGTTGAATTTTCTCATTTTCACAAGGGATAAAGGAGAAAAAAACAACCATTTTTTGTAAAGCAATTTCTCCCGAGTACGGAAATACCCCACGTGTGGTCAAAAGTTTTTTTCATTAGAAATGAATTCACCCTTTCAGGACTGATCCATTTTTTGCTTTCTTATTTTCGTTTTTCATTCCCCGCCTTCCAAGAACCATAACTTTTTTATTTTTCCGTTAGTAGAGTGATATGAGGGCTTATTTCTTGCGGGAGCAATTGTAGAATGTACTGGGAAACTGAAAAAAATAGGAAAATATAGGAAAAAAATTTGATTACATTTTTTGTGGTTTTCGTTTTTACCGCTTTCGCTATGCGGTAAAAACCAAAACTACAGCGATTTTGGTGGTTTCAATTTATTTACGTTTTTCACCGTGCAAGTTAAATAATGGTATATTGTAATAGTTCGGCCTTTTACAGACGTAGCGATACCAATTATGTTTCTTTTTTTTACATTACTTTAGAAGAAAAATGGATAAAGGTTTTTTTTTAACTTTAACTTTTAACTTCTCACTACTAATAACTTTCATTCTTCTACACATTTTATTAGTCCCCTTAGATGACTTGAATCAGCGATCATTGGATCGTTGGTACAATATACTGCAATACTAATGTATTGCAGTATATTGTTATTTTTACAGGCTTCTGTAACCGCACGATCGCTGTTCCTGTTTGGTAGTCCTGGGTGTCCGCTGTAATACACAGCCAACACCCGCAGCATTTGGAGCGGGCTCAGCATGTGAGCCCACTCCATACATCAACCCCCGCACCATGACATGCTATTAAGTCATAGTGCGCAAGGGGGTTAATGCACAGCGGATGGTGTGAATATTGCAATTTTCCACTGATATCCAATTTTAGTACATAATATGTTGTGCCACTTCAGACATATACCTCATAAAGCGTTAAGCGGGTTCTCTCGGGTATGGTGATGCCATATATGTGGGCGCAAACTGCTTTTGGTGCACGCTGCAGGGCTCGGAAGAGAGGGAGTGCCATTTTGCTTTTGGAGCGCAGATTTTGCTGGTATTTTATAATGTGGGGCGCATATGTAATCTGTGCGGAGAACATCAGGGCATAATAAGAGGGTATAATAATGCGGTAAATAAATAATAATTCATAGATGTGTGGCCGGTGTCGCACTGATAAATGGCGCCCGATCTTATCCGATTTTGGAACACTGCGCATTTTGCATCGCCATATTCTGAGAGCCAGAACTTTTTTATTTTTTTACCACCGGAGCTGTGTGAGGGCTTATTTGTTGCGGGGCAATCTGTAGTTTTCATTGGTACCATTTTTTTAAAATCACTTTTTATTCGATTTTTTTGCAAGCTGGGTGACCATAAACAAGCAATTCTGACAATGTTTTTTTAGTTTATTTTTTGCAGTGTTCACCGTGTGCTATAAATGACAATTTTACTTTATTCTGCGGGTCGGTACGATTACGGCGATACCAGATGTATATAGGTTTTTTTTATGTTTTGCTGCGTTGGCACAATAAAATCACTTTTTTGTAAAATAATTCATTTTCTGTGTCATATTCTGAGAGCCGTAACTTTTTTATTTTTCAGTCAAAAAAGCTGTGTAAGGGCTTGTTTTTTGCGGGACGGGTTGTAGTTTTTATTGGTACTATTTTCGGGTACATGCGACTTTTTTATCACTTTTTATTCTCTATTTTGAGAGGGGTGGTGACCAAAAAATAGCAATTCTGGTGTCGTTTTTTATTGACTTCTTTTGGGGCATTCATCGTACAGGCAAAATAATTATCGTTTTATAGTTGGGGTCGTTACGAACCAGATATGTGTACTTTTTTTAACGTGTTCATTTTTTTTCCTATAAAACATTTTTATTACTTTTTTTTACTTTTTTCACTTGTCCCACTAGGGGACATTTAGACTTGCAGCTTTGATCGCCCCTAGAGTACATTACACTACCTGCGTAGTGTAAAGTGTTCTAACTGTCATTGTGACGTGACCGTCACACTGACCGGAAGCCTCGGAGGACTGGCCGGAGGCTGCTCCTCCGCGGCTTCCGTACATGGCAACCCGGAGGTCATTGTCTGGCCTCAGATTGCCACGACAAGCATCGGCAGCCCCCACAATCACACCGTGGGGGCTGCCGATGTGCTTCAAACCCCTTAAATGTGGCGAACGCAATCTGTCGCCGCATTTATGGGGTTAATTGCCGAAATCAGCGGCGATGGTCCGCTGACCGGCAAGACTGGAGTGTCAGCTGTCGGGGACAGCTGACCTCCCGATTCCCGAACACTGTCCTTTAAGAGAGTGTGCGCAAGGATCTACTCCGCAACTGTACGTCTTGATGCGGGAAGCAAGCCCTCTGCGGGACGTACAGTTGCGGAGCAGCGCGTGAAGAGCGTAATATCCCGGTAATTAAAATCTCCCATTATCACTACAGTACCCGCCTGTGCAGCCTGCTCCATCTGTTTATATAGCTGACATTCCATCTCCTCAGTTATATTGGGGGGGTCTATAGATTACACCAAAAGTAATTTTTTCAGTGTTTACCTCCCTTTCTAGTTCCACCTACAAGGTTTCCACCGCCTCACAATCTTCAATCTCTAATGTCTCCTCTCAACACAGTCTATTTCTCCCCCCACCAATATACTCTGAACCCCCTCTAACCTAACTACCGCTTTTATTTTCTACATTGACCTCCCTCCTTAGCCCTAGTTTAAATACTCCGCCACCGCAGCTAGAATTCTCTCCCCCAGCGGACCCCCTTCAATTTAGGTGCAAATCATCTGCAGAATACAGTTTGTACCCCAACGAAAAGTCAGCCCAGTGCTCTAGGAACCCAAAGCCTTCTCCTCTACACCAAGACTTAAGCCATTCATTTAACTCCCTGAGCTCCTGCTGTGTTTCCTGTGATGTGCATGACACAGGCAGTATTCCTGAGAATACTACCTTGGAGGTCCTTCCCTTCAGCTTGTAGCCTAGTTATTTAAAATTATTCTTATGGCTCATCCACCTACTGTTTATTCTGTCGTTGGTACCCATATGGACCACGACAGCTGGATTATCACCAGCCCGTCCCAGTAATTTATCCACCTGCTCCACCACATGCCAAACCCTGGCACCAGGGAAACCGCAAACCATTCGGTTGAGGCGGTCTTGGTGACAAATTATTTTATCATTCTTCCTAATTATAGATTCCCCTACATCTATTAATTGCCTTGCCTTACCTTTGTTACCAGCTCACCGACTACTAGCTGGGCTATTCTCCTGGCTGTTAGGGAGATCAGTATCCACTAGGGCTGTCATTTCGGAGACCGACACCCTCGCGTCATCACCCAACTTGGCAATTTTGCTTGGAATAACAGAAACAGGATTGGCCTTCCTTTTCTTCGATCCCTTTCTACTGCCCCTAAATGCATTAACCCAGCTACTTGCCTGGTCCTGCTGACCCATGTTTTCACCCTCCAGGTCTACCTCACTAACTGCTTGCTCAGTGAGCAGAATTCTCCGCTCAAGATTGTCTATCGTGTGTAATTTCCGACCATGTAAGATTCAAACAGTAAAGCTCAGTGATCTACGCTGTTTCCGTAACTTTCATAGAACTGAATGATAGTTCTGGAAACCGCGTAGCACTCATGCGTAGCTCAGCGAAAATCACATGCTTCAGCCGCAGCACAGAGAGGTAGAACGGGGTTTAGGGGGCCCCGTTCTAGAGATCGGACCGGCATATATCTGACATTTATGACATATCCTGTGGATATGTCATAAATGTCCCTCGTGGGAAAACCCCTTTGAGGACATTAAGTTTGGGCCTTAAGAGGGTTGTTTCTGGCATGAGTGGTCAGCTGATCACCAGGGGCCTGGGTTCTCTCACCTCTGGCGATCAGGTATTAGCCAGCCACACATATTTTCCCTACAGTGGAAATGTTGCATTACATACCGGCCATTCCGATGTATGGTTATCCATGTAATGCCTTGATGTACCAGGTCCGACCGAGTGGAGGTCCAGTTCACACTGAGTTTTTTGGAGCTGATGTTGACGCAGAAGCCGCGTCGGAATCCGCGCCAAAAAATTTCCGATATCACCCCCCTGCCCACCATTGATTGCCAATTTGTCAGACAAAGTACAAGCCTGATCTCTCACAAGAGCTGGAGATGAGAGCTCTACACAGCTCTGTCCGTAGCACTGACACAACCCCTTGCCTGTTCAGATGAAGAGACTTCAGTCGCGCACTCTTTCATGCTGTGGCACTGTTCATATCTGATTGGACAGTGTCACAGCCATAGAAACCCGCCCCCTTGACAGTACACGCCTCGTTGACTGTTCAGGGGTTTATTTAATGATCGGGTGCCAAATATAACGACACCGATATCTAAATAACGGTGGGAGGTAGAATAATTTTTTTAAAGTGCCCCAGGGTTTGTGCAGCCCTCCCCATTACATACTTTACTCAGCTGCACATGTATGGGCAGGTGAAAGGTTCTCTTTAAGAAAGAAAATAAAAATACAACAATTCAGCGTCTCATACGTCCTGAAATGCAATGGCAATAGTTGGCGAGCGCAATCACAGGAAGCCAATGACCACTTGTAACAGACACAAGAAGGGAAGGAGAAGATAGAATGGGAAACAGACAAGGGCAAAGAAGAGGCAAGGGGGGGTTCATGGTGAACCTGGACTCCGGTTCCGGATTATCATGAGTAAATAAGAAGCAGCTATGCACCTTGCAGAGACCTGATTAAAGCAAGCAAATCCCCACACATCTGTATGTAGTCCCTGCCCCGAGGAAGTCCCACAGGAGAGGATATGCAGTGTATCTCAAGTCACCACTTTACGGTATGTGGAAGAAGAAAGGAACATAAGCCATGGAGACCAAGTGTCCTTGTATCTGACAGAAGCAGCCGCAGAATGAACCAGAAGGTGCTCCATTCGTTGTAGAAAGGCAACCTCCTGGAACCACTCATCCAACAATGGAGGGACTGTCGTTCACCACCTGCGGGGAATAACTTATTTGTCAGCTTGGAGAAGGTGTCTAAGTAGAGAGCGTTTGTTAATGGGTAATGGAATAGGGAACATGAATAAAAGGGCCGCCTCGGGTGAGCTAGGGACCGAGACCCCAGTAACTTCTAATATAATTTGGAGAACTGTCTCCCAAAAACTTAGCAAGGAGGGACAACTCCACCAAATATGGGCCATGTTTCCCCCTGTTGCCCCACAACGCCTTCACGTGTCCGGTACAGACTGGTACCATTTATACAGGGCAGTGGGGACCCAATACCACTTAGAAATAATTTTATAGCTAGTTTCCTGAGCTCGTATGGCTATCGAAGTTTTTTGGGAAAGGGCAAAACATTGTCTCCATTGTGTGTCAGAGATTGTCGCGTTCATTTCTGTCTCCGAAGCCCTGCAGGAGGGTAGGAGATGAGGGGTCGCTCGGACAGGAGTATTTTATAGAGTATGGAAATGGCGTGCATAGGGGACAGGGTGGAGACACATAAATGCTCTGTCAGTTAGGGCCGGTGAAGTGAGCACTTAGCTTAGTAACACTATAGAAATTTTTTATCTGGGAGTATTCAAATATGTGACGTGGTGAGGGCGTATCAGCTGGGCAGATAGTGGCTAATGGGAGTAGAGAGGAATCTGATAGGACCTGAGTGAAGTACATGGGATTGGCAGGTAATCTACCCAGGAAGGAAAGACGTGCCGCCCCAGCAGGAAAGACAGGGTTGTCCGTAATAGGGGTCAGTGGACCCAGTGGGTCAACCAGTGAGCCCCCCACCCCAGAGGACCGCAGTGCCAAGAGGGTATGGAGAACAACAAAGGAGATGGGAGTCTGTCTATTCCCAGGCAGGGTCCATGGCAGAGTAGATGGGGTACGAGTACAGAGTTGTTGGGCTAGACGAACCCAAAGTTTAGGGTCATGATTATGAAAGAAGTCAAGGACACGAGCGTGAGTTGACGCCAGATAATAAAGCTGACAGTCCGGCAAACCAACCCCGCCCGCCTCCCTGGAGCGAATAAGAATTGTTCTACTCAGACTGGGACGACCCGTACGCCCAGTGAAGGATCCAAAACATTGTTGGATACGTAGCTAATAAGAGGATGGGATGGAGATATGGATCGTCTGCAGGAGGTACAACAACCTGGGGAGGTGTAAAGGATCTGCCAGGCACAGCTTCGGAGTTAACTTCCTTAGGTAATCAGTCTTCACCTGAGTCTATCTCTCTTAGACTGACTCCAGCTTCCACCACTCAGGCTGGCAGGCTTAGGAGTGGGAGAGCCTATCGCAGCCTGGCCAGACTCAGCTAGCTCCCGCCCTCTGTCTATTTATACCTGCCTTTCCTGTTCCTCCTTGCTTGTGATTCTTCTCGTGTGGTTTCCTGGCCCAGCTACAGCTGCTAACAATTTGATCCTGCTCCATTCTGACCCTGGCTTTCTGACTACTCTTCTGCTCTGCGTTTGGTACCTCGTGCTCTCCTGTTTTGACTTGGCTCGTTCACCACTCTGTTGCTCACGGTGTCGCCGTGGGCAACCGCCCCTTTCCCTTTGCTTTATATTCCCTTGTATGTTTTGTCTCGTGCACTTACTGAGCGTAGGGACTGACGCCCAGTTGTACCCCGTCGCCTTGGGCGGGTCGTTGCAAGTAGGCAGGGACAGAGTGGCGGGTAGATTAGGGCTCACTTGTCCGTTTCCCTACCCCTATCATTACAGGAGGAGTGACATTTTAATAATGTTAATACGGCCAAACCAGGAGACTTCCTTTTTATGCCAAGAGGCGAGATCTGTGCGATATTTGACTAGTAAAGGGGTGTAGTTATTGGCAAACAGTTGTGAGAGATCAGAGTTTATACGTGCACCCAAATATGTTCTACCCGTAGCAGGCCAGGAGAAGGGGAAATTACTTTTGAGGAGTGATAGCGTCGAGGGTGGAAGGGATACATTTAAAGCCTCAGATTTGGAGAAGTTAATCTTAAAATTGGACCATGTTCCAAAACGGGACAGCTCGGACATCAATGAGGGAAGAGATCTATGCGGGTTCGTGAGATAAACCATCAGGTCATCAGCAAATGCAGAGCACTTATATTCTGTCCCACCTATGAGAACACGCTTAATATCCATGTTGTTCCGAATGGAGGCCATGAGATGCTCCATAACGAGGACATACAACAATGGGGACAAAGGGCAACCCTGCCTGGTGCCATTATGAATAGCAAATGGTGCAGAGAGTTAGCCATTTATTTTTAATTGGGCAGATGGGGAGTGATAAAGGCCCAGGACCTTACTCAGAAAGGAAGGCCCAAGTCCTATGTGTTGAAGAGTTTGGTGAAGGGCGGGCCATATCCTGTCAAATGCCTTTTCGGCATCTAGAGACAGAATCATGAGGGGGATGGGGTGAGTCTGGGCATGATGGATATTATCAAATGTTTTAAGGGTATTATTGCGCGCTTCCCGGCCAGGCACAAATCCCACCTGATCTGGATGTACTAAGTTAGGGAGATGTTTATTCAATCTGTTTGCTAACAATTTGGCATACATTTTTAGGTCGATGTTGAACAAGGAGATAGGGCGATAACTGGAGCAAAGCTGAGAATCTTTGCCCGACTTAGGGATGACCGTAACATGAGCCAAGGTGGAGCCAGTGGGGAACAAGTCTTCAGGGGAGACAGAATTAAAGGCTTGGAGCAAAAGTGGCGCCAGTCAATCCATGTTTTATAAAATTTGGCAGTGTACCCATCCGGTCCGGGACTATTTCCCCCCGGGAGGCCCTTGATAACTGCAAGGATCTCTGGCGAGGTAAAATCAGCCTCCATCTCCTCTGCCATCTCACTAGACAAAGGCATGAAAGGTGAGGGAAGAGAGGCCCGGTCCAGGGACGAAGAGGGCCTAAGGTCAGAATAAAATTGGTGAAAGCAGTCCGCAATCTCGGGGGTCATATGGACCACGTGGCCAGAGGAGGATTTAATATTTGGTATATGGGATTGGGCCAACTGAGCTTTTAACGCTCTGGCCAAAAAGCGTCTGCTTTTGTTACCAAATTCATAAAACTTGCTCCGACAAACTTGGAAGGCACGCTTTTGAGCCGGGTCGAACAGACGCCGGGTGTCTTGTTGGGCAGTCTGTAACTTCCGTAAGAACGTTTGTGAGCCAGCTCCGGGGAGCTTATTTTTTGGAGCGCAAGTTTCAGGGAATGGGCCCTTTCTTTTTTAAGGCATGCTCCATGTTTTATGAGGACACCGCAGAGCACACATTTAAGAGCAACCCACTACATCATTGGAGAAATGGTATCATGGACGTGATCGGATGTGAAGTTCTCAACTGTTTGCAACAGGTCAGCACTGCAGGCCACATCAAGGAGGAGGGACTCATTAACCAGCATCAGGGACCCTTGGTGAGAAAAGGAAGGTGTAAGGTACAATACACTGGGGCATTATCAGACCATAATATGTTGCCAATGGACGTAGAAACAGCCCCGGGAAGGGCATGGTGTTGAAAGAGGATGTAGTCCAAGCGACTAGGTGCAATGCGGAGGAGACTAAAAGCTATAATCTTTGTCAGAAGGCTGTTGAAGGTGCCAAACATCACATAGCTGAAGCTGTGCAAGCGCGCGTTTCACCCGTTTGATAGCATTATATGCAATACTAGAGCGTCCAGTAGAGTTATCCAGTGTCCGTTCTAAAGTAAGATTGAAGTCTCCAAATAACACCACAGTCCTCCGCACAACTGGAAGGGAGGTGTCTGAGATGAAGAAGAAAAAGGACCTGACCGGTATTAAAGGAGAAGGCATTGATCACAGTGAGCTCACGCCCACCAATGTTTAGAACTGGGATTATATATCTAGCCTCAGAGTCAGTGACAACATTGATGACCTGATGAGTGAGGGATTTATGGAGAGCTATGGCAAATCCACACGAACCGGAAAGTGAATTGTTACTAAAATGCCAGTGTGTGTACAATTTGTGTCTAATAGCAGGGGAAGCGACCCTCCTTAACCTCTTAACGCTCAGTGACGTACTATTCCGTCATGCTGACGGCTCCGTTCGCGCTCAGTGACGGAAAAGTACGTCACCGGGAAAATGCATTCCTCTCCCTGACATCACATCCTGCCGCACCCACCCTAAACGCATCTGTTGGAGATATCGAGGCGTGAGAAGAGAAGACCTACAAAAAGTCATAAAAACTTTTTTCTGTATCCCACCTCTCCCATCCACTACCCACTCCTGTACCCTTCCTCTTTGTGTCCCCCCCCCTCACATTTCTTCTATCACTGACCACTTCTTAGTCTTCAGGACCAATTTCTTGGTCCCTGGGGAATATTTATTTATTTATTTATTTTTTTTCTTAGAAAATATGTAAAACAAAACAAACAAAAAAAAATTATAAAAAAAACAACAAAAAAAAACCAGTTCATTTAGACAATTTAACTGGTTAGTTTAGTATTAGGGTTAGTAAGTGTCAGGGAACCGTCAAAAAGCGTAGTTAGGTATAGCGTCAGGGAACTTAGCGTCAGGAATCCGTCACCGTAGTTTGATCTAGAGTTAGGGGTCCATCACCGTAGTTAGGTTTAGCGTCAGGGAAGCTCGGAATATTGTAGTTAGGTTTAGTGTCAGGCACCCGTCACCGTAGTTAGGTTTAGCGTCAGGGAAGCTCGGAATAATCTAGTTAGGTTTAGTGTCAGGGAAAAGTCGCCGTAGTTAGATTTAGTCACATGGAAATTCAAATAAAATCTAGTTAGGTTTAGTGTTAGGAACCCTCGCCCTAGTTAGTTTTAGTCTCAGGGAAGCCCACTCGTTCTATAAAAACACCAATTTTTTGGGCTGGTTTAGGTAGCAGCCTATCGCTCGTAGTTAGGGAAGCAAACAAACATGTCCCAAAGGATATTTAGTTCCGAAGAGGCATATTCATTTCTTGCCTACGACACAGACTCGTCGGATGGTGAGACTCTGTTTTATTTACCCACCTCCTCATCCAGTGATGAAGAAGAGGAACCCCCTAGGAGAGGCCCCAGGAACACCAGTACAGCTGAAACCCCCGAGCGAAATGACCCCGCCGCAGTTGAAACCCCCGAGCAAAGTGACCGCTACGCAGTTGATACCCCAGAGCGAAGTGACCCCATTTGGACCCCCACACCAGACATTTATGAGCCCCAAATCCCAGAGTACACGGGCAGCTCAGGGATAAAATTTAATACGGCAGGGCTCAGTGAAATGGACTTTTTCAAGTTCTTCTTTACTGATGACTTTATAGATCTTATGGTCTCCCAGACTAATTTATATGCCCAACAGTATATTACTAAGAACCCCACATCATTTTCTGCCCAATCCCGCAGGTGGACCTCTGTAGATGCAGCAGAGTTGGGCAAATTCTGGGGACTTCACTTGAACATGGGGCTTCTGAAAAAGCCGTCTATTAGGACCTACTGGAGCATGGAGGCAATACTTCGCTTCTTACATTATATGGATATTGAGCAGTGCCCACCCCGAGATGACCCCAGTTTTGACAGTTTGTACAAACTGAGACCCCTATTAGACCATTTCAGTGCCCGGTTTGCTCAAGCATACACCCCCGAGAAGTGTATTTCTATAGATGAATCCCTGGTACATTTTAAAGGGAGGCTTCAATTCCGCCAGTACCTGCCGAGTAAGAGGGCAAGGTATGGCGTGAAGATGTATAAGCTGTGTGAGAGTGCATCAGGTTATACGTACAAATTTAGAATATATGAAGGGAAGGACAGCAGTATTCAGCCTCCAGAATGCCCCCCCCCCCCCTTACTGGGAGTTAATGCAAAAATTGTGTGGGATTTGGTGCACCCACTGCTGGACCAGGGTTACCACCTCTACCTGGATAAATTTTATACCAGCGTCCCACTCTTCAAGTGCCTCGCTTCCAGAAGTACTGTGGCATGCGACACTGCTAGAATAAATATGAGAGGCCTCCCTAAAACACTGCTTGGGCAAACACTCAGAAGGGGTGAGAGCAGTTCACATTCTAGCAGCAACATATTGTGTGTCAAGTACAAGGACAAGAGAGATGTCCTTGTATTGACAACAATACATGGCCACACCAGTACCCACGTACCAGTACAGAGACCCCCAAACCAGACTGCATCCTGGACTTTCCATAGGTACATGGGAGGGGTGGACTTGTCAGATCAAGTCCCGAAGCCCTACAATGGCATGCGAAAATCGAGGGTGTGGTATAAGAAGCTGGCCGTGCACATCATACAGATGGCATTGTACAATGCATACGTGCTACGTCGATGTGCATGCCAGAGGGGAACTTTCCTGGAATTTCAAGAGGTGGTTATCAAGAACCTAATCTTTAGGGACAAAGAAGAGGGAGCACCCAGTACTTCTGGAAGAGAGACCACACGCATCGTAGGAGAAGTTCCTCAAACTGGCAAGAAGGGGAAAAGTCAAAAGAGGTGCAAAGTCTGCTATAAGAGGGGGATAAGGAAGGACACAATATACCAATGTGACACGTGTCCCGATAAACATGGGCTCTGTATGAAAGATTGTTTTAGAATTTATCATACATCCCTTGATTTTTAATTTACCTTGATGCACTCCGCACAGCTTATCCCCCTCATCTTTCCCTTCTGAGTCTTGCCTTGTGCCAAGGCAGCAGATAACAGCCACATGTAGGGTATTGCCGTACCTGGGAGAACCCACATTACAGTTTATGGGGTATATTGGACACCGAAATGGCATACATATATATATATATATATATATATATATATATATACACAGTGGAGGAAATAAGTATTTGATCCCTTGCTGATTTTGTAAGTTTGCCCACTGTCAAAGTCATGAACAGTCTAGAATTTTTAGGCTAGGTTAATTTTACTAGTGAGAGATAGATTATATAAAAAAAAATAAAGAAAATCACATAGTCAAAATTATATATATTTATTTGCATTGTGCACAGAGAAATAAGTATTTGATCCCCTACCAACCATTAAGAGTTCAGCCTCCTCCAGACCAGTTACACGCTCAAAATCAACTTGGTGCCTGCATTAAAGACAGCTGTCTTAAATGGTCACCTGTATTAAAGACTCCTGTCCACAGACTCAACTAATCAGTCTGACTCTAACCTCTACAACATGGGCAAGACCAAAGAGCTTTCTAAGGATGTCAGGGACAAGATCATAGACCTGCACAAGGCTGGAATGGGCTACAAAACCATAAGTAAGACGCTGGGTGAGAAGGAGACAACTGTTGGTGCAATAGTAAGAAAATGGAAGACATACAAAATGACTGTCAATCGACATCGATCTGGGGCTCCATTCAAAATCTCACCTCGTGGGGTATCCTTGATCCTGAGGAAGGTGAGAGCTCAGCCGAAAACTACACGGGGGGAACTTGTTAATGATCTCAAGGCAGCTGGGACCACAATCACCAAGAAAACCATTGGTAACACATTACGCCGTAATGGATTAAAATTCTGCAGTGCCCGCAAGGTCCCCCTGCTCAAGAAGGCACATGTACAGGCCCGTCTGAAGTTTGCAAATGAACATCTGGATGATTCTGAGAGTGATTGGGAGAAGGTGCTGTGGTCAGATGAGACTAAAATTGAGCTCTTTGGCATTAACTCAACTCGCCGTGTTTGGAGGAAGATAAATGCTGCCTATGACCCAAAGAACACCGTCCCCACTGTCAAGCATGGAGGTGGAAAAATTATGTTTTGGGGGTGTTTCTCTGCTAAGGGCACAGGACTACTTCACCGCATCAATGGGAGAATTGATGGAGCCATGTACTGTCAAATCCTGAGTGACAACCTCCTTCCCTCCACCAGGACATTAAAAATGGCTCGTGGCTGGGTCTTCCAGCACGACAATGACCCGAAACATACAGCCAAGGCAACAAAGGAGTGGCTCAAAAAGAAGCACATTAAGGTCATGGAGTGGCCTAGCGAGTCTCCAGACCTTAATCCCATCGAAAACTTATGGAGGGAGCTGAAGATCCGAGTTGCCAAGCGACAGCCTCGAAATCTTAATGATTTACAGATGATCTGCAAAGAGGAGTGGGCCAAAATTCCATCCAACATGTGTGCAAAGCTCATCATCAACTACAAAAAACGTCTGACTGCTGTGCTTGCCAACAAGGGTTTTGCCACCATGTATTAAGTCTGGTTTACCAAAGGGATCAAGTACTTATTTCTCTGTGCACAATGCAAATAAATATATATAATTTTGACAATGTGATTTTCTGTTTTTTTTTTTATATAATCTATCTCTCACTGGTAAAATTAACCTAGCCTAAAAATTCTAGACTGTTCATGTCTTTGACAGTGGGCAAACTTACAAAATCAGCAAGGGATCAAATACTTATTTCCTTCACTGTGTATATATATATATATATATATATATATATATAATTACAAATCTCACGCTGCACCATCTGCTGCGCAATACCTTTTAGACCAGGGGTCTCAAACTCGGTCGGGTAAGTGGGCCGCATATAGAAAAAATGGGAAGTTGACGGGCCGCATTACTTTCAAATTTGATACAATACAAAATTATTGTTAATCAATTAGTTATTTGAACTACTATAACACTATATTACTAGAATAATAATACTACATTACTATAATAATAGCTCTAGGTTTAAAATTTGAGAAATTTCTCCACGTGCTTATTTCAACAATCCAGCTTTCCAGTTTAAGTGTCGCTAAATGCAGTCCGGCGGCTCAGCACACATGTCAAGATTGGGCAGCCTCTTTTTAGATAGTGCCGCAGTGCCCTCTGTGGATGCTGCCGCAGTGCCCTCTGTGGATGCTGCCGCAGTGCCCTCTGTGGATGCTGCCGCAGTGCCCTCTGTGGATAATGCAACACACCCCTAGATAAGGCCACAGTGCCCTCTGTAGATAAGGCCACAGTGCCCTCTGTAGATAAGGCCACAGTGCCCTCTGTGGATAAGGCCGCAGTGCCCTCTGTAGATAAGGCCGCAGTGCCCTCTGTAGATAAGGCCGCAGTACCCTCTGTAGATAAGGCCACAGTGCCCTCTGTAGATAATGCAACACACCCCTAGATAATGCCAGTGTCCTCTTCAGATACTGTCACACACCCACTTGTAGATAACGCCACAGTGCCCTCTGTAGAGGCTGCCACAGTGCCCTCTGTAGAGGCTGCCACAGTGCCCTCTGTAGAGGCTGCCACAGTGCCCTCTGTAGAGGCTGCCCCAGTGCCCTCTGTAGAGGCTGCCCCAGTGCCCTCTGTAGAGGCTGCCCCAGTGCCCTCTGTAGAGGCTGCCCCAGTGCCCTCTGTAGAGGCTGCCCCAGTGCCCTCTGTAGAGGCTGCCCCAGTGATGTCAGGGGCTTGCCCAGAGCTGGAGTTCAAGGCAGAGCGCTAGTAGGCTCTTCCTGGGACTCCAGCTGTGCTCCTGACATCACTGGGACTCCTGCTCTGGGGAAGCCCCTGACATCATTGTCGATGTATGGACAGTGATGTCAGAGGCTTCCCCAGAGTCCCAGGGCAGAGCCGATAATAGCGCTCTGCCCGGGACTCCGCTCTGGGGAAGACCCAGACATCGCTGTTCATATGTGGACAGCGATGTCAGGGAATTCCACA
The DNA here is from genome assembly GCF_050947455.1 of Rhinoderma darwinii. Classification (NCBI taxonomy): domain Eukaryota; kingdom Metazoa; phylum Chordata; class Amphibia; order Anura; family Rhinodermatidae; genus Rhinoderma; species Rhinoderma darwinii. The sequence continues at coordinate 307,335,869 of NC_134690.1, read as the reverse complement.
GAGTCCAGGAGCAGAGCCGGCACCAGCGCTCTGCTCCGCTCTGGGCAAGACCCTGACACACTGTCCATATATGGGCAACGATGTCAGGGAATTACACGGAGTCCCGGAGCAGAGCCGACACCAGCGCTCTGCTCGGGACTCCGGCTCTGGGGAAGCCCCAGACATCGCTGTTCATATGTGGACAGCGATGTCAGGGAATTCCACAAAGTCCAGGAGCAGAGCCGACACCAGCGCTCTGCTCCGCTCTGGGCAAGACCCTGACACACTGTCCATATATGGGCAACGATGTCAGGGAATTACACGGAGTCCCGGAGCAGAGCCGACACCAGCGCTCTGCTCGGGACTCCGGCTCTGGGGAAGCCCCAGACATCGCTGTTCATATGTGGACAGCGATGTCGGGGAATTCCACAAAGTCCAGGAGCAGAGCCGACACCAGCGCTCTGCTCCGCTCTGGGCAAGACCCTGACACACTGTCCATATATGGGCAACGATGTCAGGGAATTACACGGAGTCCCGGAGCAGAGCCGACACCAGCGCTCTGCTCGGGACTCCGGCTCTGGGGAAGCCCCAGACATCGCTGTTCATATGTGGACAGCGATGTCAGGGAATTCCAGAGTCTCGGAGCAGAGCCGATACTAGCGGCTCTGTGTCCCGCGGGCCGCAGATGACAGCCCCAGGGGCCGCATGCGGGCCGCGTGCTTGAGACCCCTGTTTTAGACAATACCTGTGGGATCGAAATGCTCACTACACCTCTAGCTGAATGCCTTAAGGGGTGTAGTTTCCAAAATGGGGTTATTTCTGGTGGGTTTCCATTGCTTTGATACCTCTGGGGCTTTGCAAATGCAACATGGCACCCGAAAACCAATCCAGCAAAATCTGGATTCCAAAGAACACATAGCGCTCCTTTCCTTCTGAGCCCTCATATGGGCCCAAATGGCAGTTTATCACCACAAATGGGGTATTGCTATACTCCGGACAAATTGGGCAACAAAATGGCGCAATTTGTTCCCTGTGAAAATAAGAAATGTTGATCAAAAATGACATCTTATTGGAAAAAAAGTAATTTTCTTAATTTCACAACCCAATTCAAATACACGCTGTGAAAAAACTGTGGGGTCAAAATGGTAACAACAACCATAAATAAATTCCTTGAGGGGTGCAGTTTTCAAAATGTGGTCACTATTGGGGGATTCCTACTGTTTTGGCACCTCAACATCTCTTCAAACCTGGCATGCTGCCTAAAATATATTCTAATAAAAAAAGAGGCCTCAAATTGCACTAGGTACTTCTTTGCCTCTAGGGCTTGTGTTTTAGTCCACAAGCAGACTAGAGCCACATGTGGGACATTTCTAAAAACTGCAGAATCTGGACAATACATATTTAGTTTAGTTTAGTTGGTAAAACCATATGTGTTACAGAAAAAAAATAGAATAAAATTTAAATTAAGCAAGAAAAATGAAACTTTCAAATTTCACCTCCACTTTGCTTTAATTCCTGTGTAATGGGTTAAAACACTTTCTAAATGCTGTTTTGAATACTTTGAGGGGTCTAGTTTTTAAAATGGGGTGTTTTATGGGGGTTTCTAATATATAGGCCCCTCAAAGCCACTTCAGAACTGAACAGGTACCTTAAGAAAAAGGCTTTTGAAATTTTCTTAAAAATGAGAAATTGCTGTTCATGTTCTAAGCCTTGTAACGTCTAAGAAAAATAAGAGTGTTCAAGAAACGATGCCAATCTAAAGTAGACATATGGGAAATGTGAACTAGTAACTATTTTTGGTGGTATAACCATCTGTTTTACAAGCAGATGCATTTAAATTCAGAAAAAAACTATTTTTTCAACATTTTCTCTAAATTTTGCAATTTTTCACAAATAAACACTGAATATATCGACCAAATTTTATCACAAACCTAAAGCCCAATGTGTCACGAGAAAACAATCTCCGAATCGTTTGGATAGGATTAAGCATTCCGACGTTAGTACCACATAAAGTGAAATATGTCAGATTTGAAAAATGGGCTGAGCCTTAAAGAGGCTCTATCACCACATTATAAGTGCCCTATCTCCTACATAAGGAGATGGCGCTGTAATGTAGGTGACAGTAATGCTTTTTATTTAGAAAAGCGATCTATTTTAAACCACTTTATGAGCGATTTTTAGCTGTATGCTAATGAGTTTCTTAATGCCCAAGTGGGCGCTTGCCTTGCTGGAATCTCACAGAAAAGATTCAGAAGTGTCAGGTTTCTGAATAAACATCACGTCCAGGCTGGTTGTGATGTATATTCATTATCAGGACACTGCAGTAATGTTAGTGTTTGTGTATGTAGCTGCACATAGCGATATAACTATATCGCTAGTGCAGTGTAAATGAATGGAGAGAAGTGCATGACGCTGACTCCTCTGTACAACGCCCACTTGGTCTAAAGTGAAGTACGCCCACTTGGCAATTAAGAAACTCATTAGCATAAAGCTAAAAATCGCTCATAAAGTGGTTTAAAATAGATCGTTTTTCTAAATAAAAAGCATTACTGTCACTTACATTACAGCGCCGATCTCCTTATATAGGAGATAGGGCACTTCTAATGTGGTAACAGAGCCTCTTTAAGGCCCAAACTAGGCTGCGTCCTTAAGGGGTTAAAGTCTGTCTCCTGAAAACGTGCAATATGTACCTTACGCTTATGAAGATGGTGCAGGATTTTTGCTCTCTTTTCAGGCGTATTCAACTCCTTCTCACATTGAAGGAGGCTACAGTGAGGTCAGCCATAGACCTAGGCAGAACCGCTCTCTGAAACGTTCCAGAACGAACAGAAAAAGCAGGAGTCCAGGATCACCACAAGGAAGAGAAAGGGAAGGGACCGTATAGGGAGAGAAATCACAGCATTAACCCCTTAATGATAAGCCTTTTCACGGCGGTCATTAGTGGGCTTTATTCTACAGCGCTGCCATTCCACGGCGCTGCATTAGAATAAAGTAAGCAGAGCAGGGAGCCGTCAAATATCCCTGCTCTCAGCTGCCATATAAGTATCGATCTCACCCGTTTAACCCTTCAGATGCGGTGCTCAATAGCGTGCACCGCATCTAAGTGGTTATGGAGAGAGGGAGGGAGCTCCCTCTCATCCCACTGACACCCGGCAATGAAATTGCCGAGTGTCTGGGTCTCCCATGGCAGCCGGGGACCTAATAAAGGCCCCCAGGTCTGCCTGTAGTGAATGCCTGCAGAGGCATGACCTAGCAGATGCCTGTCCGTTTTAAACGGACAGGCAGTAATACACTGCAATACAGAAGTATTGCAGTGTATTATAAAAGCGATCGCATATAAAAGTCCCCTAGTAGGACAAGTAAAAAAAAAAAGTTGAATAAAGTTAATAATAAAAAAAAAGGTGAAAAAAAAAAATGAAAAACCCACTTTTTTACCCTTACAAAATGCTTTACTATTAAAAAAAAGGCAAGAAAGTTACAAATATTTGGTATCGCCGCGTCCGTAACGACCCCGACTGTAAAGCTGTTACATTATTTAACCCGCACGGTGAACGCTGTAAAAAATAAAATAAAAAACAATGGAAAAATTGCTGTTTTCTGTTAATCCTGACTTTAAAAAAAATTGATCAAAAGTGATCAAAAAGTCGAATCTACTTTCAAATGGTACCAATAAAAACTGCAAGTCGTCCCGCAAAAAAAAAACCCTCGTACAACTGCATCAGCGGAACAATAAAATAGTTATGGCTCTTCAAATATGGAGACGCAAGAACAAATAATTTTGAAAAAAAAGTGTTACCAAATTTGGTATCTTTGCAATTGTAACAACCCGCAAGACCCTGACATCACTGTGGTAGCATCTGCGAAGGGCACTGTGGCCTTATCTAGGGGTGTGTTGCATTATATACAGAGGGCACTGTGGCAGCATCTACAGAGGACTCTGCGGCAGCATCCACCGAGGGCACTGCGGCACTATCTAAAAAGGGGCTGCCCAATCTTGACATGTGTGTCTGCCAAACGCTGCTTACTGAGCCTCCGGACTGCATTTAGCAACACTTAAACTGGAAAGCTGGATTGTTGAAATAAGTGTCCTGCGTGAGAGCCTCTGCCAGCAGAAGACCACAACGAGGGCCATTCGTGTATAGCAATGGGAGGAAGGCCTAGATCCCCAAGGAAATCAGGTAAGTCACTCGGAGTCCTCAAAGTGTAGAGATGGCCGTCTTGTCTGACCATTAGGGCAAAGGGGAAGCCCCATCTATAGATGATGCCTCGGTTCCGAAGTACCTCCAGAAGTGGCTTGAGAGCAGATCGTTGCGCCAAGGTGTGTCTAGACAGATCCGGTAAGATGCGTATCTGCGTACCTTGATGGAAGATGGTAGGTTGTTGTCTTTTTTTGCAGTAACGAGTCTTTTATGGCATGATAATGAATCCGACAAATTACATCTCTGGGCCGCTGGTCATCAAGTGGGCGCAGAGCTCTATGAGCACGATCAAGTTCAATATGCGTATTTGGCAGACGACCCAATAAGTTATTGAAGATGGTAGACAGAGTAGCGAAAAGCTCCGAAGTAGGGATAGATTCAGGCAAACCCCGAACAAGAAGATTGTTCCTCCAATTACGATTCTCAATATCATCCAGATGTTGTTGCAGAGTAAACAGGTGATCCAAATGTTGTTTCAGGGTCGATTGCACAGTTGCCAATGTAGCAGAGTCAGTGACACGGTTATGAGCAAGAGTATCCACTCTCGTAGAGAGTGAAGAAAGTTCAACACAGAACTGGGTAAACTCCATTTTACATTCATTCACAATCTGCTTGGGAAAGGAAGACACATCCGCCCTAGTGGGTAACGTTTGAACCAACTGACGGATATCCGAAAGAGTGGCCGGACGATTTTCACAGACCGGTACAGATGAGGAGTCTGGATGACTTAATCTGAAAACAGCCGGACTGTCGTCCGGGTCGTGAGCAGAGTCCAGAACAGGAGGACTGAAGGAAAAAATATCGGAACCTTGACTAGGCACATGGGAGGGAGGACAGAGGCCAATGGTGTGGAGGAGGTTGCTGGAGCAACAAAGGCGGAGTGGTCGGTTGGACATATGGGGAACCACCCCATGGAGAGCCCGAGGACCATGAGGGGGCAACCCGTACGGGCACGGGCCTTGGTGTGTCTGCAGGAGAATCTGGGGTTGTGACTCTGAGGGATCAGCAATGGGACAGGTGATATGAGGTCTGTGACATCTGTACTCACGGTTCCTGGGAACGAGATGAGATGAGGTCTCCTGGGATGGAGCAGCTGCAGGACGAGTCAGGTCCAGAGGGTCTGTGTGAGCGGATCCCGGATCCTCTATTACAGGTGGGCACAGAGCAGGTGCGGACAGCAGGCAGGTAGATGCTGCAGGGGGAGAAACTGCAGACAGCGGAGACGAGGCTTGCAGGGGTGCAGGCTTCAGAGAGGGCCGCACCAAGCAGCTGGGCCGGCAGCAGGGCTGTTCAGGGGAGTCTTCGCAATCTGGCTGGGACACAGCAGCATGCCCAGCATAGGCTCTGGAGCGATCCGGGCGGCCATCTTGGATGGCGATGGGCCGGGATACACGGGGCCCAGCTTCATCTTTGCCCCTGGAACGGAGCGAGCAGCTCGGTGTCCCCTGCATCGTCACCTGAGGAGGCAGGGAAACGTCGGCAGACAGCTGTGCAGTGCCCCTGGAACCCTGGGATAGCACAGGTGGAGATGGCGGTCAGCCGTCTTGCTCACGGGCCTCAGACCGGAGCAGAGCACGGAGTTGCATCGGGATCTGTCTTCCGAAAAATGTCCCGATGTCACCCTGCGAGGACGCGTGACGTCTAGAGGAGGGTGCCTTGTTCTTTTTAGATGTCTTCCCCATTGGAAACGCAGGATAGTAGCTGATTGCAGGTAAGCTGGTGGGGGAGCTCAGGGAAACACGTCCTCACACTCCCATAGCTGGGCAAGCCCCCCTTTGTGGCATGTTTTTTTACCCGCGGCCCTCAATGGACCAATTTTGCTGCAAAGAAACGCAGGCAGGTCAAAATCTGCTTCAAAATTCCTTAAAGTCCGAAGTGGGGGGCCAACAATATGGTATCCATATTCTCTGATCAGGCGCAGTGATTTTTTTCATATTTTCACCATGTTACGAGCCAAAACTTTTTTTTTATTTTTCCATCAACGTAGCCATATGAAGGCTTGTATTTTGTGCTGACATTTTTTTTAATGGGGGTGGAAATAGAAAAACAATCCGCAATTCTGCCATTGTTTTATGGGGTTTGTTTTTACACTGTTCACAGTGCAGTATAAATGACATGTAATTTTATTCTATGGGCCATTACGATTGCAGCGATACCACATATATAGATGTATATGTATAGATGTATGTAAGTATTTATGTATGTGTATATGTATGTATGTGTATATATGTATGTATGTGTGTGTATGTATGTTTATATATATATATATATATATATATATATGTGTGTGTATGTCTATATGTATGTGTGTGTGTGTGTGTGTGTGTGTGTGTGTATGTGTATGTCTATATATATATATATATATATATATATATGTGTGTGTGTGTATGTCTATATATATATATATATATATATATATATATATATATATATATATACAGCAATAGAAAGCAGCAGCACTCACTAGAAACAAATGTGTAGGTGCCAAGCAAGTCGTCCAGATCCAAGGACAAGGCAGTATATAAAAATAGAAATCTTGCAGCACTCAAAAATGTGAAAAATAAGTGGTTTATTCAGCCATGCTTGATAAAGGTCCTATTGTAGGACAGAAACGTCGCTGTTTGTTGGCTGAATTATCCACTTATTTTTCACATTTTTGAGTGCTGCAAGATTTCTATTTATATATATATATATATATATATAAGTGTGTGTGAGTGTATGTCTATATATACAGTGAAGGAAATAAGTATGTGATCCCTTGCTGATTTTGTAAGTTTGCCCACTGTCAAAGACATGAACAGTCTAGAATTTTAAGGCTAGGTTAATTTTACCAGTGAGAGATAGATTATATAATTAAAAAAAACAGAAAATCACATTGTCACAATTATATATATTTATGTGCATTGTGTACAGAGAAATAAGTATTTGATCCCTTTGGCAAACAAGACTTAATACTTGGTGGCAAAACCCTTGTTGGCAAGCACAGCAGTCAGACGTTTTTTGTAGTTGATGATGAGGTTTGCACACATGTTAGATGGAATTTTGGCCCACTCCTCTTTGCAGATCATCTGTAAATCATTACGATTTCGAGGCAGTCGCTTGGCAACTCAGATCTTCAGCTCCATCCATAAGTTTTCGATGGGATTAAGGTCTGGAGACTGGCTAGGCCACTCCATGACCTTAATGTGCTTCTTTTTGAGCCACTCCTTTGTTGCCTTGGCTGTATGTTTCTGGTCATTGTCGTGCTGGAAGACCCAGCCACGAGCCATTTTTAATGTCCCGGTGGAGGGAAGGAGGTTGTCACTCAGGATTTGATGGTACATGGCTCCATCCATTCTCCCATTGATGCGGTGAAGTAGTCCTGTGCCCTTAGCAGAGAAACACCCCCAAAACATAATGTTTCCACATCCATGTGGGGACGGTGTTCTTTGGGTCATAGGCAGCATTTCTCTTCCTCCAAACACGGCGAGTTGAGTTAATGCCAAAGAGCTCAATTTTAGTCTCATCTGACCACAGCACCTTCTCCCAATCACTCTCAGAATCATTCAGATGTTCATTTGCAAACTTCAGACGGGCCTGTACATGTGCCTTCTTGAGCAGGGGGACCTTGCGGGTACTTCAGGATTTTAATCCATTACGGCGTAATGTGTTACCAATGGTTTTCTTGGTGACTGTGGTCCCAGCTGCC